>NC_038246.2:2942356-3055889 GCF_000004515.6 Glycine max | reverse complement strand
TTACATGGTGACTATTGCTAGCCATTTTGTATTATTCATTGATTGTTTCATAAAACGATATCTCCTTTGTTCCATTATAATTGATATCCTATGTTGTTTTACACAAATAAAGAAAAATTAATAAATAAATAAAAAAAATAGTTTTTCAAAATTAATCTTATCATCATTAATTTATTTTAAAATTTTGTTGCTAATATTAATATTATAAGTGATATAAGTGAAAAAGTTAATTAATATTATATTAACAATTTAAAATTATAACTATTTTAAATCTTATTTTTCTTTACATGAAAAATATTATAAGATTGATGGAGTATTATTTTATTTTGGTACATCATGGCTTTGATAGAAACCTTTATTACATAAAAAAATTAATGTTAAATATTTTTAGGAAATAACATCTACTTATGTTTTTCTTTTTAATACAATTGTTTTTTTTATCAATAAATTATGGTTAGTTTTATTAAAATATTAGTTGAAAAAATTCCAACTCATAATTTATTCTATTTTTTTTAATCATTATATCAATCTTATCACTCTCATATTAAGTTTTCACACCATATGTGCCTCGCTATGCACGTTTTCATGGCATGCATAGGCCTTGTTTTCAACATGGTTGCTGTAGTAGGGCGGCCTTGAAAAACAGACTAGTTTTGATTGACGTGAAAGTTAGATTATGAAAAATATATTTAATGCAAAAAAAGAGAAAATCATCTTGCTTTTAGCCATATCATAACGTTAGTGCATGAGTAGGCTCCTTGTGTCATTTAACTGATCGAGGTTCAAAAGCTCCGCAAAGGCACGTAAGAGTTAGGTCAGGTGGAACGGGAAAACCAATTAATTGAGAAAAATAAATGGGAGTAGGAACATAATTTGATGTGACATGTGTGGCCTCTCTAGAGATAACACTTAAATTGTTGCACCCCCCCTTTTAAATTGCAACCCCGTTATTAAATCAAGGAACTAATGTCTTCAAGCTTTTAAGAAAAGTTTAAAGTCTTTGTTAGTATAGTAGTATGTTTTTGTATGTTGGCAGGCACGGCAGTAATAACTTTATTTCTAAGTGGGTCGGCACCAAAATTTTAGGTAACTTGTTTGAAACAAAGCCTAAACGAGGGAAAGGAATGGTTTTATTAATTCTTAGACTCTCTATCTTGTGGATACAAGTACAAAATTTGTAGGACCAAACCTTCTCATTATAGAGTCACACTCACATATGTATACACAAAATTAATGTCATTCGTTTTAGTCAATTGACCTACTTTAGCGTTGAACTAAGTATATATATGTATATATATGTTTAATTAACTATGTCTTTAAGCTTTTTCCAGGTTGTCTCCACCTGTGATCACTAGGTTTTGGCCAGAAAGCTTTCTTTCATTGCATTCTTTACAAGCAAGAACAAATAATGTTATCAACCATGACAAACTCCCATCTCTCTCACGAGATTTCTCTATTACTGTTAACCCATTTGAAACGACAACCTATCTAACTTGCGTCGTTCTTGTAATTTATTGGAATTAATATAAAGATTAAACAGGTCAATACTTCATGGTTTGAACAACTGCCCCCTGTTCAAACTACATTAGATTTTATTTTAAATTGGAAAGTCTCTTGTAAATAAACTAGTGTGCAGAAAGTATCGGACACAAGCTATATTGTATTTCCAATATTTGTTTGTTTATATACCCTCTTGAAAACGAAGCTTTCTTCAGATGTTTCTCGATCATTAAGCAATACCATGTACATAGTTGGTATTTTTAGATCTCAAAGTCCTTTGATTGAACATCTATAGAGGTAGTCGCTTTTGAGTTGCATCATCATGGATTATCTTTGAGATACGATTATTTAGTTTAAACATCATAACACGTTTAAAGTCTCATTAGCCATGTTGTACAGTACAATAATCGTATAAAAAAGTAGTTATCTTACTTTTTTTTAAAGGTTAGTTGCTTATTATATAGTATATGATGAGTTTCACTTATTTTATCGACTGTCACGAGGGAAATAAATATGGCACTATTATAATAAAATTTAACATGAAATAATTGATTTATGCTTAAGAAATAATTTTTATATTGAAATATATCAAAAATAAATTCATTGATTTGAGTAAAATTATACTCAAATTCTTTAAATAAGATCTCAAATTTTTGTATAATTGTAATACGATCTAATCATTAAGTTATCTGATAAAAAATAATTATTAATAAAACTAGTTAAATACTTTACACTTATAAAGTAATTACAATATATATATATATATAAAATATGAAATTAGTTACTTGTAGTCTCATTCCACATTAATTGAAAAAAATAAGAGAAACATCCAAGCCCTAGATATCTGGCAATCATTCATAAACGTGCACGTGCAGTGGCCCCATATTGAACCCTCAGTGTTGGCATGACCGGTCTTACTAAGACACTTGTTAGAATCATTTCCAGCAACTCTTTTCCCAAACAACAATCATGTCCATCTCCATCTCCCTTTCTTCCTGCAGAGTGCAAATCAGACCAGACAGCAATTTTCATAATCTGACTAAAAAAGCATGACTGAATAAGTATATTGTAATCTTGTTCAACCTAGCTAGCTAGATACACATATTAGCTCCTAGCTAGCTAGACCCTATAAGAATTTTCCATATCTGACATTTTTGAGTTCCAACCAACACGTGCACCAATTTGTCTTATATGTATATGCATTAGCCGGTGCATTATATATATATTTGGTTGTCCAGGCCTATCATATTCATCGATGACTTGAGAATTAGGATTTTGTTTTATTATTGATCAATTTAAACATCTTTGACTCATAATATAGTTTTATGTAAGTTCATAAATCAAGATCAGATCACCTTAATTGTTAATTCTATATATATATATATATAGAATTAGAAATCTTGGGGATCAGCCCAACATGAAGTGATAAATTTCTCTTTAGAGGATAAAGTAAATTAACAATTTCAGCCATTCATTGATGAGAAAATTATCTGTTAATATTGTGTACACATGCACAATAAATTATAAATATGTCGACACATTAACAATTGATTTCCTCATCAAAATGGAAATTAGTTACCTTTTTCTTAATTACTTAAAGAACTTAAATTCTAGCTAATAAATCATGTGGATAAAAATCAGATTCATATCACAAGAATGATGGGGATTAAATCTCATTATTAATGTAAGAATCTTGTTGACGAATAATTTATAAATAATATTATATATGTTCTTTGAATTGAGACATGTCTTATTACTAATGACTTTGAGACTAACTCTCCTAAACCCATAGAAAAAAGTAAATCCAAAATCTTTCTTTATAATTTGTAGGGACTTTAAATAATAAATCTAATTATAACCCATGACTGAAATTCTACCATATGTAAATTCATATTCTCACAAATAAAAAAGAATAATGCTATATTTTTTTGAGTAGGAATGAAAATAAGTTAGTTTATTCGACAAACAGCCAATGAGTAGGAATGAAAATAAGTTAGTTTATTCGACAAACAGCCAATGCCCTAGAATACAACAGGTCCAAACCAAGATATATATATATATATATATATATATATATATATATATATATATATAAGATTTGATTAAAAAGATCAGATTTTAGGTCATTGAAAAAAGCATTTAAGGCCTAACAAGCTATAACCATCCTATAAATATAAACAATAATATTTTTTTAGTATTATGAATTATTATATTAATTTTTATAATGTATTAAAATAATATATTTATTTATTTTTTAAAATGTTAAGCATATTGCATACATAAAATAATCAAATTTAGAAACTTATTAAAAGACAAATTTATGCCCAATTAGAGACCTTATTACAAAATATGCTTTTAAGTAAGACATCATAAGAGTAAGATAAGACATTAAAAATAAATTTATATTATATAAACAACTTAGACTTGACTTTTTTAAAAACATAATTGTCCTATTATCCTATTATTACTCTATTAGCATATATATATATATATATATATATATAACTTGTTAAAAAGTTTTAATATAAAATAGGTCTTTAAATAGATTAATAAGTTAAACTAGAGTTTTAAATAGGTCAATCTGGACCTAAAAATAAAAACTGATAGACAATTAACAAATAAAATTTGGACCTTAAATTTTTAACCAAGCCAAACCTATTAAAGTAAAATTTATTTTACCTAATCTATTTCTACGCATATATATGAATTGAAAAGAACACCAGCTGAAAATGTTGAATTCTTCCTTGCGAGTCTTTAATATATTATCAGTTTTGTCATATTTGGTTGGGTGTATCTTCCACAATTCAAGACCTTATAAGAAAGGTCGACCCTTATTTTATCGTTTTGCGATTAATCTACCTTCTGATCTCATTTGTTTATATATATATATATATATCCTTCCATTTGATTATTATTTTAAATACAAGAGATTTGTTTAATCATGTGTAATTTAGTACAGCAGGAAACACTACAGGGTTGTTGCAGACGTGGGATTGGCTAGGCGTGGGGCTTCACGACATTGTAAAAATTAAATAGTACCACCCGTGCGGCGTCTAACGCAAGAGCCAAGGGGTTCAATTAATAAGACAATATAATATTCAAGTATTGTTAATTTTAAATTAGTTTATCTTTTTTATTTAAGACTGTAAAAAAAATTCTACTCTCGATTAATAAAAGAAATTACTTAAAAAATCAATCAATTAATCATATATCACAGTTTGTGATAAAAGAAAAAGATATCTAAAAATTCTTTACACTATTTAATTTATATATTTTGATTCAGACACATTTATCAAGACTTAAATATGATTTTATGTGTCTATGCTACATGTTTAGTTTTTCATTTTAGCCTTTATTTATTTTTCATGCAATATATTTTTCTCATACGTATTAATACTCATTCGCCTTTGGTTATTATTTTTTGTGTACAATGATGGCAGGTTCTATCTTAAGATCTCATGCATTCTACTCCTAAGTATTCTATCACTAACTAGGCCAATCCTAATAAATTATTAGTCTTTTGTTATCGAGTATTGAAGTAATTGACAAGTTCGCTTCCAATTACCAGTGGTGAAAGAAATTATTTGTTTATAATCTATTTAACATGTAAAATTCAATCCAATGCAATTAATTGTTAAAAAAACCTAAAACAGATTACATAATTATTCATATAATTAAATACAAGGATAACAAATTCATCAGCTCTTATTTTCAAAACCAATAAACTATTTTACTAACACTTTATCTAAAAATAAGTCTAACATAACTTTTTTTCATATTTGAATTCCTTTTAAATTTAATAAAAAGATTTAGAGTAATTTCTTATATATTAATTTTAATACTTATTTATGTGTTTATGATTTCGGGTAATTTGTGAACTCAAACCGACATGAACTAACCTAAATACATTGATTCAAATTTTGTTATTATTCAAGTAGATTACTAGACCCAAGACACTTTCTTTATCTGATCTTTTTTCTCCTAAAAATGATAATTATTAATTTTAATTATTTAGTTATGGTTGTTGTTGATGTTATCGTTGGGATATGATGTTGATCATAGATTAAGTAGCGAGAGTGGGAAATGAAATATATAGAGTGATAAGGGGAGATAGAGGAGAAGTGGGGGGAGAGAGAGCGGAGAGAAAAGAGTTAAAAATTATAAAAATATTTTTTAAGAATTTTTTTTGTTGATAGATGAGAGAGTATTTTAAGATAATAATAAAATCATTGAATTATTAAAATAATTTTATGGATAAATTATGTATAATCTATCCATAAAAAAGTATTATTCGATGAATCGAATTATATTTATTAAATGAATCGTGAATGAAATATTTTTTTAATGATCATAAGTGGATTATTTTTAATTTATTCATGTCTGAATAAAAAAATTATCCAATTCATCTGTTTGACAAACCTACTTTAACAAGTCATGTGATTATCAGTTCATGACACACAGTATTGTATATTATTATTATTATTACTGTTATCCCTTTAAGCATACCTAATTTCTATTATAATGTCTTTAAAGATACTTAAATTTTGCCTTTAAAAAAAATATATCTAATTTTTTATTTATTTATTTTAGTACTTGTTTCCCCTGTATCTCTTCCTCTAGCTACTTTCACTTTTGTGGCCTGCCCCCTCTTACCTTCTTCATCCCCTTCCCACTTATCACATAACATGGAGTTGACAATTGACATCTGCGAATTTTGATTAGCCCTTTTTACTTTTTAGCTAAATTCACAATATTTGATGGTATTCTATTCAATATCGATCACAACCAGACAAAATATAATAGGAGGTGCAAAAGAGCTTGAAATATGGCACAAACATGCATATTAAAATTGCTCTAGTTTTAAAGATTCTGAATGTTAACCAATTAGTGATTAGCTTTGTGCGAGGCAGGCTGGGTTATGTTTAGAGATAAAAACTATTTTGGTCTTTTTGAACACCTCAAATTAAAGATGTAACATTAAAAATGATTCATGTACTTTGACTTAATAATTTAGCTTTTGGCATAAATAGTTGATGAAATGATATAATTGGTCATAATTGAAATGGCATAATTAATTAGAATTTGTAATATATAATCTATTATGTATAATAAATTTATTAATTTTTATAATAATTATTTAAAAGTTATTTAAACAATGATATATAATTAAATAAAATATAAAATTCTTTTATACTATCAATATGTATAGTCATTAAACAATTGAATATTATAAATTTGTCTAATTAACTAAGCCAAACGATGATTTATAATTAAATAATAATATAAAATTCTTTTACACTATCAATATATACTTATTAAACTATTGGATATTATAAACTTATATAGCTAGCTAATTCAAAAAATTTAGTACTATCAAATTGAGAGCTTAAGAAATATGAAGTGGATTATATTAAGGAGAGAAAAGAATTAGCGCAAGCCAATTTAACAGAGGATATGGATACCACTCTGGACACTATAAAAGGCTTTCTCTTCCAATATTCCAAGAGCATTAATCGGAAGAGACATCTTCATCTGTAAAGTGTATCCATTTTCTTCCTTTCCAGTATATATGCTAACAGAAAATAAACTTAAACAGAATCGAGCTTTACACATGCGCTAAAAATTATTTATTTATTTATGGAAGAAGGGAGAAGAGGAGAACATGCATTGCACTCTGTCTAATTTTAGCATCCAAAGAAAAAAAAAACATATGGATGGGACATTATGTATCTACTACAGACATACGATTACGTGTGGCATCTTCCGGCCATGTTATGTACTCTTCGTAGATTAAAGAATAACTGTTTTTTTTTTTTAAGGAAGAATAACTGAATTAATAATGTCTTTTCTTTTGTCAAAGAATACCGACAAATTCGTACAGGAAGAAGCAGTGATTGGATTATAAAACCAGCTCTTTTGTAAATTGCAATTGCATGTTAAGATGTTTCTTTGACAATTAATTTTTTTTTGTTGCTGATAGATTTGACATTTAATTTTTGTGCAACGGATATAAAACAATTATAATATTGTTGTATAAAAAAATGATCGTTCTCTTTTTTTTTTTTTTTCTCTTTCTTCTTTCAGGGTGTTGTCCATTACTACTATAATGAACTAATAGATTACACCTAATTAATTACATGAACTATAAGAGTGCTTTCCTGGAATCGCCTAATGTTCAAATCAATGAATTTAATTTGTTAATGATTCACTTCAGGGTCATGTGATCTGGAGGGTATATAGAAGGAAGAGAAACATAAAAATCAGCTAAAAAAGTATAATGTATTTAGTCAATCATTTTGAATTTTGAATTCACGTGTGCTTAGATTAGGAATACCTGATGGGATCAATTCACTACTAGGATGGCAGTTGGATCAGAATTTAGCAGGGACCCACAAAAAGTATTAATACTATAAAGGACACAATTATTTGTTAAATGGTTCTGAGTATATATGTATTTGCCAGCAAAATTAATTAGGATATGTATGATAGCAAGTATTTTATTATCCATCAGGCTTACATTGTATTTACATTTATTTAATATATTAATTTTAAAATACAAAATAATATTACACTAACACATGTTTACAATTTTATAAACACCACTCATAAATCTAATTCTAATAATTTAGTCTTCTGATGCTAATTGAAATTTAAAATCCTAATTTCTTATTATAGACATCTAACAACATTATTTACATGATTATTTATCCTAATTTCCTATACACAACTGCATTTTAGACCTTTAATATCATCTAAAAGTGAAGTTTTACACCTATTATTTTGACAATATAAATTCAAACGATGTAAAAAGTCAGAGCGTTGTTTCAAATGTGGAGAAAGAAGGTTTTGGAGAGCGAGTTTGAGCGCTACTCCTTTGTCGTTCTGTCCTCCAAACCTCACTCCAAAGTCAAATTCTCCCAGTCCATCCACCTTGTCCAAACTAGATCGGCTCTCGAATCACAAGCCAAATTGATCATATTTGCTAGTTACTTTTGAGTAGTAGTTAATCATAGACAAGTGCAAAGACTAAGGGGCTCTTATCCTATATATATATATATATATATATTGTTTTGTCCTCGGTCTTCGCGGTTGGTGAAAATCGCAATTCGCATTACTGAAAGAGCTCATAATTTTGGCGATATGACTCAAAAACGCTCATGATTCTGGGTTGCATTACTAGATGATTTATGTGGTTGAGATGATTAAAGAAGAAAACAAAGGGTTTACAATAGAAGTGGCTGGTTTTTTTCATAAATACGTTGACTTCCAACTTAAGTTACGATAAATTTGAGCTGACAAATCAAGTTTAACTTCTCTACAAACTGAATAAATTACAAGTAATTTGTCTTAAACAACATAAACCAAGATATATATAATAAAACCTTCGACGAGAGAAAAAAAGTCTTATTTTAAAATTGTTGTGGAGAGGTTTAGAAAGCTTTGGCCTTCAAATTTGGAAAGCACATGCCATTTTCATGGAACAGAAATGTTTTTTTTTCTTGCAAATAACAATTCCCTTGTTTGGTTACATTCTCAACTCGATCAAGAATCGAGATTAATTAAGACCATTTAATTTGTCCAATATCCCTCCAACCAGGCCCCCAAAAAAGTTATCTTTCACGCAATTTTTATTTTATAATTGGTAGCTTTTTTATTGGGGTGTTATAATTAGCTAGAGTTGAGAGTGGGGCCTTAGTTTTCCATTTGGCCATTTGGGTGAGGTCTACATGTTGGTGCCTATACTAGACAGAAGAAAGTGATTGAAAGTTAATTATGAAATATTTGTTAAATGACAATTATATGGTATTGCTAGACAAACCGTGACCTTCAGGCTTAAAAAATTCCAACTCTAGAATGGGCAACAAAATTCTCTCTCTCTCTTCTCTTCTCTCTCTCTTAACTAGCTTCATTGGTGCTCTAAACTTGTGTCACTATCTTTTGTTTCACTCATTGTTGGAATCTTCTTCTCTTTTATGTCATTTTTTATGTTTCTTTTATGCTTAGATTACCTGTACAACAGGATAATTATTATTATTATTATTCTTATCACAAGAATAATCCACCAGCAAATGTTTATCACTTGACACTTGTTTCATATTAAATGTTTAATTAATCCATCAATCTCATTACAATTTCTCAGCATTAATAATGAGTACTTGTTGAAAGACACCAATCCCCACTAGTTTGTTAGCGAACCCCTCAAATTAAAGAGGCAAATTGTCCGTGTATAACTTTACAGTGTCTGCCAGGATAATTATTGGTTTAAACTATAGCATTGAACTGAAATATATGTACCATTAATCAAAGTAATATCGCTAATTAATTAGTATAAAACTACCATGCACATAGTAGTTTGTGCCATCTTTGGTTAATGATCCAATGTGCAAAATATAGTACTACTAGTATGCAGTAGAGCAAGCAATAATACACTAATATAGAGAAATGCAAATAGCAGCTAGCTAGCAACATATTGTTATGACTCGCAATATCATGTGAGTTTCATTTTCTATCTAATACTAGTAAATCATACACATTATTTTGTAAATTTAAATTAATAATAAATAATAAATTAAAGAGTTTACTACAAAGTGCACTGTTATAACATTTTCCTATCCTAATTAATGGGAAACAATTATACATAAGCCCCTATCTTGATATCGAAAAAACTTACAAAGCAACGTACTGTTTTTTTTTTCTTAGCGCTAATTAGTGAGACCCTTATATTTCGTTTTCTTATCAGCAAAGTTAAAAAATATTGTTACCGAAGGGTGCCGCGATACTCTATTTGGTGATGAGAGTACCCCCTTGAACTATATCATCAGACTTATAATTTGTTGTTTTCTCTGGGTTGTTCTAGCTAAAAGTATGATTCAAATTTTTTAACTCAAAAATAAATGATTGAGAATAGCAATTATGTTACCAACCTCAAAATTATATACTTATACGTGAGGGAAGGGAGAGAAAAAATGTGTGGGTAACAGTTGGGCGTTCAGAGAATAATTAGTTCTTTTGTCGCATAATGGTAGATAATCCTAAAAAGCTTCCGAATTTCAATCTAAAGATTATGAGAGAAATCATAAACTGCATATTGATTAATCATTATAAGTTACCATAAAGCTGTAACTAGTTTTTAATTAGTAAACAATTATTAACCCGGTTCTCTAATTCTATTCTCGATCATATATTCTCTCGGTCAAGTATACACAATACATAAGTGTCCAATAAATATGCATTTGCGGCTATCACTTAATTATAAGGCAACGATAGATTTATATTATTATTAAGAAAAGAAGGACAACGGCAGCAGATAGATCCAATCATCAATTAAACAAAAGGGGTTTGGTTAACGCTAGCTCATTTGTCGTATAAGGATGCTGAATGGAATCTCATTTTCAGGAGATAAAAAATAAAAATTTAGAGTAGGGGATGGCAGCGTTTTGTACAGAAAAAAATAATGAACAATGTAGGCCATTAAGGGAACATTACATTATTATTTATTCCTTAATATAATATATCCCTTCCTCTTCCTCCGGTGTATATAAAGATGGTGATAAATGATCATGATCATCAGCACAAAGCTGAAGAGATATTAATAGAGCCAGAAACAATTAATTCCAAATTAGAATCCTCAAATTCCAAAATTGAAAAGGTCAAGATGACTGGTACAGGATCTCCTTGTGGAGCCTGCAAGTTCTTGAGAAGAAAATGTGTGAGAGGCTGTGTTTTTGCACCTTACTTTTGCCAAGAGCAAGGTGCTACCCATTTTGCAGCCATTCATAAGGTCTTTGGTGCAAGCAATGTCTCAAAGCTCCTCGCTCACCTTCCTGTGAGTGATCGTTGTGAAGCTGCTGTCACAATCTCCTATGAAGCTCAAGCCAGACTTCAGGATCCAATTTATGGATGTGTCTCCCATATTTTTGCACTCCAACAACAGGTTTGTTAATTTCCCTCTCACAATTTATATATAATTGAAAGCCCTAGCTCGCTAACATGTGCTTAATTTGTAGTTTTGTACTATAAATTAACAGGAGAAATCAATTTACATCCCTCATTTTTATCATTCATTTTCTGGGAAAATTTAATAAATAAGATTAAGGATTTATTACGATCATTAGATTTAAAAAAATAATAATAAAGATGAAATTTTTGGTGTAAGTTGATCCCCTTATAAATTAATTAGTATAAACATATATATAAACATGCACCTTTGCTTAATTCATCGAGCTGATTCATGCAATTGATTGAGTAGAGTATATAAATTATTGTAAATTTTTTAGTTCCTATTTTTGATTTCTATGCATCAAAAGATTTTGCTTAATTTGATATTTGTATATATATAGGTGGTCAATTTACAAGCACAGCTAGCTTACCTTAAGGAACAAGCAGCTCAGAGTTGTCTCAATGGCACTATCAATGAAAACCCTAATGAAAAATTATTGGAAAAATCTTCTGCTGCTTTACCCCAAGACCTTCAAAGTTGGTTTCAGTTGGAAAATTCCAACCTGGGGCCAGAATTTCTTCCTAACATGTGTACTAATTTATCAACACAACATTATGGGAACAATGCTCTCATGATGGAAGATCTAAACCCTATTGGGGTTAATAATGAAAATTCAGGAGCCATGGAAGAAAGCAGCTCCTTCTCCAGCTTTGATGAGAGTTCTAATAATAGCTACTCTATGTCCTATGACATGCAAACAAACAGGAGGACGTGGGGTTTTCATGAAGTGGAGGATCTACATTCAGTGGCTTTTGGATACGGAACTCGATCACATTCATGAAGGAATTGATGAAGAAAAGTTTATCAATTTTGAATTGCTGCTGCATATTAATGTGAAGCATGCACTATATATACTCTGTTGCCGTAAATAAGCTAGGAAAGCATAGGAATGTTGATATTATTATAATTGGAATGGAATTAGCCCACCCTCTTCTATTGTCTTTAATCTAGTTTAATCCTGTTAAATCACTGATAAACTCTCTGGATTTGTATGAGATTATGAGTGCTAATTGAATTGGTTTGTTCCTAGCACTAGCACATATCCTAAATCTTGACTTAATAAATCCTATCCCTAGATACCTTAATGATATTTTTACTTCCCTTTATTAAATACAACACGTTTGGTGTGGAATATTTTAGAACATTATTAAGGGTGTGTCGGTATTTTTCTTCTCCACATATATCCTCTCCTTGCCAGACAATCTTCTTCGTCACTTTGTGAGAAACTAATCCCTTCATTTAAAGTCAACTCCTATTTATTTGAAAACCCTAGTGTGTGTGTTTGTATTCTCATTTAACCATGTTGAATGTAAATCTAACATTTAAGGTGGATTCACTTTCAACGTGTCTCGGAAAGTTCAATTGGGCTAAACCAAACACACTGTAAGTGAATGAGAATACCAAAGTAACTGATTGTACTTCAAACATTCCAAAGTAGTAGCAGATTAATTAAGTTCAGAAACCGAGCAGGGATCACTCTATCAATTATAAGCATATTCTTCTGCAATAAATCCCTTGGAGCTCGACAAATTAAAGCACATACAGAGGATATGTGGTTCAGACTAAGTGGCACAACTAAAATATGTAATATTTATAAAGGAGGTTGTCTAACTTACCCCAAATAAAAATGAAGTTAAAAAATCCTATGATAAATTGGTATAATAAAGATTGTACCAATCATCTTCACTAATAATCTACTACAGGATTGTCTAATCCTATTTTTACTTAGATAAGTTAGAAAACCCCCATATTAATTACCTGAATGAGTTTTCTGGGCATTAAGCTACCACGGTTACTCATGATAACATACACTGCATTTGCTTATTTCCCCCACTGCACCTTTTGTTCACTGTTACAGGATGATAAGCATGTGAAATAAACATAAGGTTAAATATATCTGCTGTATATTCATTCTGCATGTAAAAAGTATAAATCTGTCTGCCATAGTTCCTTGGTTTTAATTATAGATATGATACGATACTGAAGATATATATTACTTTTTTTAGCTCTATTTGGTATGGAAAAGCAGACTTCGGTTCTATACACTGCAGATTCATGAGATTTTGCTTTTTCAATGTCTCTTGCTTGTCTAATGTACATATTTATGAATGTGTGTTTACATATAATATACTGAGGGAATTTAGCTCGGTTGATTGAATAGAATACATGAATTGATCTAGTAAATATCTTGGTATTTGTTTTCAATCCTTACATATAAAAAAAATTATTAATATAGTTTCTATCCAGCTTTCAAGTCTAGATGTGGGGCAGTTCATAACATATGTATTGTAAAATTAAGAAAGAACAGCCCTATGGCTACTCTGGACTCAAACACATCATTAACGTTTAAGGTATATTCTTGGGATAAGCTTGCTTTAAAATAAAGTTATTTTTTGAATTAACTAGATCCTCCTTTTAAAATAAACTTGTTTTTAAAATGTGTAAACAAGATTATATTTATTATTCATTTAATTTAAAATACATCATGATTTTAATCGCTAAAATTATTCTAGGACGGACTTGCATCCTGCCTAACCTGGGTATATATTAGAGTAATATGTTCCAGGATTCATTTAGCCTCGAAGATAAAACTATATGTTGATCTAACAAAAGTATGTTTTTGGATTTGATATATAAAAACAAAGGTGAATGGCGTTTAATTCATTTTTGTTGAGTGTATGGTACAACAAACTTGAACGAATGTATTCTGCTTCATCGTAAGGAATAATATAATTCTTTAAAACGTAAAGAAGTTTGGATTACTTCTTATATTTCTTTCACTAAATTTTGAAGACCTAAACAAAAGTGCATATATAGTTGACGAATATATATTAGTAAAAAAAATTATATACTAACTGATAATTAATTAGTCTTTTTTTTTTGTTCCTGCTATATAAATTGTTTGGCAAAATTCAGTTATTAATATACAGCTATTATGGGTTTATATATGAAAAATACATATTAAATTAATAATATGATCCACTAATAGTATATAAATTATATAATTATATATATACTTTTAAGATTAAGAAAGTAAATTAAGAGTTTTGCTTTTGGTAACAATACTTTTAAGATTAAGAAAGTAAATTAAAAGTTTTACTTTTTGGTAACAACATATTTAGGCGGTTTAACTTATGAGATCAAATCAATATATTCTAAGAATAAATATTTAAATTTTATCAATCTCATAAATATTATACTAAATTTCATATATCAATATAATTATTTATTAGTAAGAATAAATATTTGAATCTTATCGATCTGAAAAGTATTATACTAAATCCCATATATTAATTTCATATATTAACATAATTATCCATTAGTATAATATAACATATTGTTTGCATAAAATTATAATATCCATAGGAACATATCTAGCTAGTTTCTTTTTTCGTTAAACAAAATCTTTACCAACAAGACAAGTCTAATCGTTAATTAGTATATGAAATTTTATATAGTATCTAAAGTTGATGCACAAATAGTTTGATATTGTCAAGCATCATTGTATCTGTCCTTCCTAACCCATGCATGTATCTGACTATCCGTGTGTGTATTTAATGGTTTGATTTTGAGTGTAATTTAATTAAGTCTCCACTACGTATATCCTAAGTTTTGAATAAACGCCAGCCAGCTCCCGAACAGCAATCACACAGAGACAAGAAGCAAGCTGAATAATGAATACTTGAACATGCTGATATATAATGGCATGATTTGCATGAATAATGACTATTTGAAATCGTTTAAAAGTTGTTGTTTTTTGGCAGAAAAAAAAATGAAAATGGTTTAATATATAGTATTATAATCATGGAATTTAATTTATTCACTTGCTTAATCACAAGGCTTGCTCCAGTTATAGTATAGTCTCAGCCTCTCGGGATGTGCAATTTAATTTATCTCGCTTGCATTGGTTTTATTTTCTTTTGTGCTAGTGGATTAGTGCATCGCATGTTTGAGAGGAATATATAGAAAAATGTTTGTTTTTTCACCAAGAAACTTGAGTCTGTCTCTCTCCATGATTATCAAATATATTGGGATTCACTTTTCATTGGTTTCAGCTTCTACTCAATGGTGGTCCGTACTCTTTTAATTTGTTGTTTTATTATAATTTAAAAGTTGTTATCTTCCCCCAATACTAATTAATTCAAATGCCTTTTAAAATGGTTTATAGTAATGCAAATACAAATACTTTTACTATTAATTGGAAGGCTTATTTCAGATTTTGTGAAAAACGGTTGACAAGAACATTAAACTAATGCTAGGTAAAAATGTGAATAATATTATATATCTTGTAAAATGGTAAGTAAAAGTTTTGAATAATTTTCTAAAATAAGTGCATTGCTTTAAATGAAATTTTTTTTTATCAGAAAATAATGTTAGCTTTTTATTAATAGAGGAATCGAATTTGGAACTTTTTTCTTCTTAATCATTTAACTCACCGTATATCTCTTGTATTGATTCAAATGAATATATGACTGAAAAAAAACGTCTGAATCTTTTTTATAAAACGAAAAATAACCGTGTAATAAAGTCATATATAATTGTGAACAAAAGAAAGGGGAGGAATGTTTGGGTTTAATTATGTAGAAAGCAAAGAATTAACTTATCAAATTTATGGAAAGTATGGATCTTGTTGATCTCCTACTGGACTATTGCTTCCTGCACACTTTTTTTACCTTCAAGAATGACTAATTCGGAATAAAAAATTACTTTTTGGAATGTAGTTTTTTTATTTCTAGAATGACCAATCCGAAAGATCAATAAAACATTCCAAAAAGAGTGGAGGAAGTAACTTGGTAAGTACAGCCCTCCTAGTGTTGGGCAAGAGGTTCACATATGGTTTAAGCCCAATTCATAGATCCTGTATGGTCTGGGCTAGTTTACTATTTCAGGTGAATGAGTCAAGTTGTAGAACTTGAAAGATCAATGGGTGTGCAAAAAGGATGTGGCTGATCATTGTCTCCAAACTCTTAAGGTTGATGAGTTAAATTGAGGACCCCATTTCAGTAATTTTTTGCTACAACATAAGGATTTTGATAATTTTGTTTCAAGAACTTGAGCAGATCTTAATGTTGTTTCAATATTTGTATGATCCAAATTTGTAATTTTCACGTTCTTAAAATTAGTTATATATATGATGCATGTTTAGTTAATTAGTTTTTACAGATCAAAATATTATGGATTTCACCAATAATATTTTAATAGCTTCAGGGAAATCATAAAACAATTTCATGATTTAAGTTAAAGTACATCTAGAAGTTGGGTTACATATGATAATTAAATTGCACACTGTATATACAAGGATGAATCAGTTCTATAAGCTAAAATTTCTGTTTATATTTATTTATCATTACAAGTACTCTTTTATTATTTGATCATGACAGTGAACACTGAACACCCAATTCTTCCAATTTATTTTATTTTACATTTGAAAACAAAAAAAGAAAGTAAAGAGATGTATATTTAATAATCAAGTTAAATTGGGCCAATATTGACCCAATAACTTTGTTGTCTTTCGTTTTTGTTGTTTCACTGGAATTGGACCAACACAAGTCCACAGCTTGTTTAAAAATTCAATTAGGCCTTAGATAAGAAAAAAAAAAGAGCTTAATTTATATTGACATTTGTTATATCTAACTCCCTTAGTTTCTAAGTACACTCCCCTTATTCTTTTTTAAACCCAAATGACTTAAATAGCCTTCTTATCTCAAACTCTCTTCTTTCCCTCACATGATCGCACACTCCCCCCAACAATGCACTCTTTGTATGACAACAAAACATTCTCCCTCTCTTTCATTAGAATCATTCCTTTCTCTCACTCCATTTTTTACTTCCATGACAATAAAACATTCATTTTTTCCTCCCTTTCTTGGTTTTATTGATTTGGTAGGTTTATCCTCTTACTACAAATTAGGAAAAGTATTTACAAGCTTTGAATCTCCATACATGGTTTGCACATGTTGTGTAATTTGGTTAGAGGTTCAAGTGGTGAGTATAGACACATTAGAATGCTTTCTTTGTTTCCCACTTTATTGAAATTATCATATTTTTGGATTTTGGAACAAATGTAACATTTTTTCATTAAATTTTAGAAAGTACTTTCTATCTTTTTTGACTTCTAGAATACAAAATTAAAATTGTATACTGGAAATGTATTTTCTAAAACCAATAATTATGTGTTCCATGAAGTGTATTTCTGAAGGACATTTAGATTTGTGTTTCAAAAAATACTTTCTGAAATACAAAATTTTAAACATTAATTTTGGAATGCACTTTTCTGGAATGATGATATAAGGATATTATGGGTATAGTGAATATTTATAATGGTAAGGGGAGTGTAATTAGAAAAAAATGAGGAGTGGATATAAAAAATGCCTTTATATTCCCTTTTGCTTCATTACTTTTTTCTTACTACAATGGGCCAACATGGGCCCAGTAGTTTGAATTTGTTTGAATTTTCTTTTGTTTGTAAATTTCTATTTCCCTTTTGCTTCATTACTTTTTCTTTTGTTTATTTTCCTACCCGGACAATCACCGTAGTAGTGACAAGTGACATCACCCAACCCCAACAAATTTATTCAGTCAATTAAAGGGCTGTATTTGCGTACAAAATAGTAAAAACAATGCTTTGAAAAATATGGCCGGACAAGTGTAAATCAATGCAAAAATGAACATGTTGAAACAACACAAAGTACAATGAGACCCAAACGCATTACCAATTTACATTGCTATTTTGCATACACCCTAATTTTTTGTAAAATCCATGCAAACAATTGTAATCATATATATAAAAAAAGTGAAACAAGCAGGGTAAACTTCAAGCAGCTAACAAATTCATAAGCATGTTACAAACACCAGCCACGTATGAATCAAAGCTATAACAAATGAGGACATCGGTACAAATAGTGAAACTGCCGTGACCTCCGATGTCTGCCGCAAGCTCCGTCGTGTTCTGTTTGAATACCCCTCTGCATAGCTCAGTTGATAGTGATGAGAGAATATGGGTCTGTGTATGTCCCAAGTTATCGATACCAGTCCCTATTATGTTCCAGGGATCGAATTCTTACTTGTATTTACCAGTTGATTTTGAATGAAATGAAGTAACAGAGTTACTATAAAAGAATAAATTAATTATCCTCGATCGAGCTTCCATGATTCTACTTGTATTATTTTTTCCCCTGTAATGAGAAGAAGCAATATCAAACGTTGAAATTTTTTAATTTTCATGTAGTATTAACTTTCATAGTGTGAAGAAGAGAAAGTTAGTTTGAAAAAAAAAAAAACTCATGACTCAACACCAATAATTAACTGTAGCTGTGTAAACGACGTTGAATTTAATTGTAATTTCTGTGTACAGGTGTCTTCTATGTATAGGTGTCTCCAGATTTCATGTTATTATAGAATCCAGGAAATACTGTGTCTACTCATATGTATACAAAATCATCAGTGTTTAGGTACTATTAGAAAAACACACTAATGTTAGGTAAACCTATTCGTTAAAATTTACAAAACGAGAAAGTGGGGTCCAATAACTGACCCTAGGTTATGCTTGCTTTTAACCATTAGTCCTTTATGGGACAAGAACAATGATAAACTTCTACCACAAAATGAATTTATGGGTTTGAAAGAAAGAGAAAAATGAAAAAAAAGAAAGAAAAGAAAAGAAATTAAAGTGACAGACCTAATAGTAATAAGAAATGTGATTAGAAAGAATAAGAGAAATAAAAGAAAACACTAGTGAAAAAGGAAATAGAAAAAAATGTATATTTATATTTGTTTCATTCTTTTTCCGAAAATAAAATCTTAAAAAGAAGTCTCATCAATACAGCCAGGGAATGAAGGAAACATTGCATTTGGATCGAAACATAGCTAGCGACTTGATAACTTTTGACTTAAGTTACTGTTGATTTCCAACTTTTAGCAACATAAACCTGTACAAAAGTTTTATAGACACGTGGACTCATAAGCTATGATTAAGGCTCGTGCATGATCTCTTTTGGTCCCCTTAGTTGCTTTTTCGTTTCTTTGCTAAAAAAACAAAAGTAGTGTCCAAAAATTTTTGCTCACAATTTTTCTTCTTACAAATAGCTCACAACTAATGTGAATACCATACTGCTTATACTAGCATAGAAGGGCAGAGAAGAGACCAATTTGTGTTTATTTATTACTATCTCAATTTTAAATATATATTTTTTAACTAATTCACAGACAGTTTAAAAAAAAATTCTTATTTAGAAATGGAAGTAATAAGAGAAATGAATCTTAATAAAATTATACATAGAATGTTTCTCTTAAGATTTTTTAAAAAAAATTCTATTTAGAAAGACGGGGCAGGATTATCAAACACATAGATCAGCTGGTGTTAAATTGTTCTAGATATGATTAACTCATGGATTTGAGTTTGAATTTTAATTACATAATTATATTAAATACTTGACAAAAGAATTTTGTTGCTTATAAAATTTAATAGAGTAGGATTGTTCTTTTTTTTTAAAAAAAAAAAGAGAACGGAGGAGGACAGGAAGGCCACATAATTCAAAGGTAATCATTATTGAACTTCAAAGGAAAAATAATGCAGAATATTGGGAAAAAATGTAGAACAATTCAAGACAATCCCTATTTTATAGGCTTCCTATTTTAGTTCAAGGGATGTGTAATTATTTGTTCTATTTCAAATAAAACTACATTATTTAAACATTGGAAGTTAATTACTACGCTAGTTTAAGTAAACACAATATAACTCGTCAGAGTGCTAGAGAGAAAAAGAGTTTGCCAGTCTTAAAAATTTTGATTTCTTTTGGATTGAATCCAAAAACAGAAAAGCCAAAATCCTAATGTTGGTTTAGGCTTATCATTTATGGCAAGCACGTTTCTCCTTGACACTCTCATCAGTATATACAACACTAGCAAAAGGCTATCTCCCTTCAACATCAAAGGAATATTAATATCCTTCAAGAAATTAAACAAAGACAATTAATTAAGGATTAATTAGCTTTAATTATAGCTAGCCTAGTCACAGTTCCTTATCATCCTAAGTGCCAATTCTTGCAGCTCACCCAAGTCATTGTTATATGATCTTTTCTTAGAATTACAGGCTTGCAGTGCGAAATATTCCTCTCTGCTGCTTTGTACATCTAGCATGCTCATTCCATCATTGATGCTGCTATAACCCAATGAATCGAGTGAGCTCTGAGGAGATATGAGGTTATTCATGGAAGTGGGACAAAATGGATTGAATGATTGTGCAACATTCTCTGACCAATGATTCTCAAAGTTCCTGGGCTCCATGTGGTTCTGGTCTAGCTGTGCCTTCATTTGCATTACTTGTGCCTGCAAGCATGCTACCTACATCAAAACCAAATGACAAAAACTAATCGTGTAAGAGAAGAGAATCCACGATCAATTAATAATGACTGCTTATACAAGAAAATAATACGATGACAGGGAAAACGATATTTTGTAGCGATTTTAATCTCTTAAAGACCCAATTATAATTTGTTTTAGTTTAAATACCTAATTAAAAATTCACAAACAGTTCACAGAACCACCAGTGATTAATTTAAACCTTCAGAAGTCTTAATTTATAACCGTTCCTACCTGTTGTTGCAAGGCGAAAATATGGGAGACACAACCATAAACAGGGTCTCTAAGGCGAGCTTGAGCTTCATAAGCAATTGTGAGTATTGCCTCAAAACGACCGTGAGCTGGTATACGCAAGAGCAGCTTGGAAACGTTGCTAGCACCGAACACCTTATGAATGGCAGCGAATTTAGCAGCTCCTTGTTCTGAGCAAAAGTAAGGTGCAAAGATGCAATCAGTGACACACTTTCTTCGCAGAAACTTGCATGCCCCACAGGGAGATCCGAAGCCAGAAGAAGAACCAGAGCCAGTTGCAGAAGCCATAGCGTGTGTACCTGTGCTTTAGAATAATGGAATCGTGTTATTATTATCACTTATTAGTGTGTGAAGCTGAAAGAAGTGATTAAGTTTTTTAGGCACACGGGCACACTGGGAAATGGTGCAAAAATCTGGGGATTTATTTGAGGAGGGTGGGAGTGAGATTAAAGGAGGTGAAAGGACATGATTGAGAATAAGAGACAGAAAGAGAGGGAACTAAGTGTCTTGTAACAAATGTGAATGAGTGACATGGGAGGAACATGTGTAGGGTTCCAAGGGAACATTTGTTAATGATGGAGCCAACACCGGACCTTGTTTTTCAAATGCCATTTGGGTTAGAGTGTTAGGCTTTAGCTGAGTTATTTTGACTCTTAACCACATGCTTATTAGTAAACGTCAAAATTTCTTTAATTAGGATAAAACTTTGGTGCAATATCTTACTTGTTCAATTTTGTTTTTTTATTTAATAATCTTTTTATTCCTACCCTTCATTTCACCGTTACATTTTAGTTCATATACTTAATGTGTGTTTGAAAATGATGTGAGCGTAAAAAATTACTTATGCCTGAAATAATATATATTAATTAGTTGGCTTCTACGTATTTTAACTTTTGGACATACTAAAGACTAAACATATGTAAGACAGATCCACGTTCTAAAATATGTTACAAACACCTACTGAGTTAGTTTATGTTTAATCTTTACACATGCAATTTTTTTCTTTATATTTTAGTCTATATTATTCGCTTTGTAACCATGTAAAAACTATCACAAAATTTGTTAGATAAGGGCGGTGGCAATAGGCTTCCGACACGGCGGAGCAAGCCTAGCTTCGATCACGTTGGATATAGAGGTGAGCAAGAGAGAGAGGATTCTGGGATTTCTAGTGGTCCAAATCTAGTTTAAATCTAGAATGAAGTTGAAATTAGTTTAATCCTTCAAAGTGAAGGGCTTTTATAAAAGTAATCTAACGGAAGATTTCGTTATGGACACGTGACTACATGAAATGAGTCCTCACTCCTAACAAGATATAACTTGCCAACTGTTAAGATGATATATATATCTCAAAAGGTTCAAACTCGAGATACATTTGTAACATAATTAAAATAATGGGCTATAAATATAAAATAAAATACTCATAAAAATCAAAACATAGTATTTAATGACTAAAACATACTGGTAAAATGTAGGAGCTAAATGATTAATTAAATATTATTTAATTAAAATTTAGCAATTTCATTAACAAATGTTGACATTTACTCATTTATAATAAGGGTTGGCATTTGTTATATTCCTTTAGAATTATTAAAGAGATAAGGAAGGAAGAAAGAAAAATTAGGAAGTGAAAAAATTACAACTATTTAATTATATCTCCAACTTCTTTACATGCGATAATCATGATGTTATTTATTTGTCTGATACACTCGTGTGCCTCTCTGCATTATCACGCGGTTAGTTGAATTTCAGAAGTATTGACTAATTTTTTTGTTTGTCTTTCCGCCGAACGCCGCACCTAGGAAGTGCAAGTTTTTGTCGCTTTCGGATGCTGCCACCTGCCGGTAAAGTCTCCCGACAACTTCCTACTCACTTGTTCATTCAATGTTTATTTATGTTTTATGTCGGTTCATGATAACATATATTTTTTTTAAAAAAATATTTACGTACTAAAGCTGGAATTAATTGTAATTACACTAAATAATAAGCATAAATAATTTAAAATAGATAAAATTGTTGATTCCATAAAATAGCATAAAAATATGGACCAACAACAGTAGTTGTGTTTTAGCTTTAGCACCAATTCTTTTTCTTAATAAATACTTTTTATTTTTAATGTTCTACATGAATTTATAATATGATTTCAATAACTTTAATTTAATCCAACTGTTACCTGTATTGGTCCAAATAGTAGTATTTTTTTACTTCTTCTTAAATAAAGTGTTAAATTTAAGACCTATGATGAATGAGAAAAAAAAATACTGAAAGTATATACTTTTATTTTTCTTTAAAAAAATTGATGAGGACAAAAATGAGCCTCATTGTGCTATGTCATTTATTCTTTTGTTAGTTTTCTTCCCTAGAAGTGTTACGTTTTCTCATATTTATGATTAGGAAAGCGACCTGTAGTCTGTAGAAGAAATAAAAATAACGTGAAAGTGTGAAACGTCCCGTTCACAATTATACGACCACGAAGACTTTCTTAAAGTTTTAACTTTTAAACTTAGTCTAACTTGTTATTTAAATCAGGTTTGTCTATATTTTCTGCTTAAAAACAAAAGTTTGTTCACAAATAGAATAGTTTAATTAATTAAGGAACTGCAGCAGTGATGAACTCTTCTGACCTTCTGGCTTGGAAACTAGATTCTTTAATGATACGACTAAAAACAAAAGCGAGTCCGTGTTTAACTAACTGTTTCTGAATTGGAGTTAGATATAACTAGAATTTTAATGTTTGTAGATGAATTGAGTAAATATATTTCTATATATAATTAGTTTATTATATGAATAAAAAAATAATTTTAAATTCAAAACATTTGTTATGATTTAAAATAAGATTTAACTTAAATGTAAAGATAACAACATATTCTTAATAACAATAACTAATTAATACACTTCAGTTTAAATTGTAAATATTAGTAATTATTCATTTAAAATAAAATATAATTTAAAGATAATAATATATTCATATTCTCATAAATTTTAGTGAGTGAAATTGATCATAATGTAATAAGAAAAATGGTAATTTAATGGTTTTTTTTAAAGGTGGGGTGAAGTTAGCAAATAAGAGGATGCGAATAACAATGGAATTTTTTTAATGGATTCAAAGTATCACCACCACCGTATGGTTGGAAGTTGGGCAGTGCTATGAAAACTTGCACTGGTCACTTCTGGCAATTGCTTTCTGCACTCCCCGAAATGGCAGGACGTAATATGGGAAGTGCAGAAAAAAAACACCAGTCACTGCTTTGATCTTGTGGGACACTGAGTAATAATGTGATCACTTGCTTATAGTAGTTGTAAATTTTTTTAGTGCAATGACGAACAATATGTGGAAATTGCTTGCATGAAAAACATTAGATTTGTATCATATTGCGTCCTTTACCTTGACTTTGTGAAGCATAGGCAGCTGTAACTAGCTTTTAGACCAATTCGTCATGGGACATCCTGGAGTAAGTAAACGCTGCTCTTCTATTGGTAATTCAATTCACCAACACAAACATTATTTGAAGAAGGAAGGAACAAGACTCCAATTTGGCAAAGCAAGTCGTAAAACCTTTGAACTCTTATTGGGGTTTCATGGGAAATTGGTCTCCTTGACTAATATGGTAGACCTCTTGAATGACAGCAACTGAATCTTTAGGAACAACATGTAATTTGTGATTTCAAGCTCAAGTTAAAAGCGCTTGGCAGCGTAATCTTGGTTTTCATGATCAATACGCTTAATGTAATTTTGATATCTTTCTTGATTACCTATTCCTCCACATATTTACAACTATTAATGATAGATATTCTAAATCCTGAATCATACAACCTAAATAAATTTTTTTAAATATATATAATTAATGAGATTTTTGGTATAGAGTAATGATATATGAAAATTTTAAGGACTTTGATCCATCAAATATTTGTTTAAGTGTCAAAATCTAACATTTTAAAAAAAATTTAGAAACTAAAAACTTAGTTAATTATATATATATATATATATATATATATATATATATATATATATATATATATATATATATTATTGTGTTGTGTTTTATTCCTAATTTATAGGAAATATAGTAGGAAACATCATAATATCCTATTTATTATATATATATATATAATCGGAAACATTTCATAGCATATTCTTTGATTGATGAGGTAAAGACAAATGAGGAAGCAACGAGGGGACAAAACTCCTCATCTATGTCAAACAAAGAATGTCAAAGCTAGAAAGCATGGAACTTCCACCTTTTCCAACAGATATGTACACGTACGTTGCCTAGCCGCCAAATTACGAAATTAAACTTTGTTTTCCACTTCATCGTTTCCTATATTCTTTCTTTCAGTTCTTGAACCGAAGACTAGTCGATCAGAAATGGGAGCAAACAAAAGTATCCATACTGGAAGATGTTCGTTAATTTCGCTTCAAACTTGTTTTATTAATTTGTCATTTTTTTTTTTGTGCAAGCTAGTCTAGCTAGTTGGTTAATTAATCAACTTTGCATATCATTAATTCATTACCAAGTAATTGCATTCATTATGAAATTTTGTGCATGGCAGCAAAGCTAGACGTTGGAGTTGATTTCACTCGAAAGCTATGTAGTTCTTGCATGCTCTCCCCTCGCAGGTTTTCTTCTACTCAATGCTTCAAACCTAAACTGATAATGTTTTGGTTGAGTTATATATTTTCTGATGATGCATGTTTTTCATGAATACAGGCTATCTAGCATTCTGGTTTCTATGGCTACTGGCAGGTACACGATTTGGTTTGGTTTCTAAATTTTCTATTCACATTTACATCAAATTGGGTACCTATAGTTTAAGTGTAAATACATATAACCAAGTATCTCAATTTCATTCTTCAATGCAGCCTTCGCTTGAAGCACCCTGGCCTATTTTATTTCAGAGATTTGCTTGATATGTCGTGGCACAAGGGGCTGCATGATTCAGACCTATTGCTCACGTATAGGTACCATAGACCTCTACATATTGGTCCCCCGTCTTTAACAATTAAGGTTTGTACTGTTGCATTCTAGCCAATAATTTTTTTCATGAAAACTTATAGAAAAAGAAAATAATAAAAAATAAATAAGTTTTTATTTGGTAAGCATCCTAATTAGAGTCTTAGACTCCTCCGTGATATCTCAAGATATTTTATAAATTTCAATCCTTTGGATTAGTTACGAAATTAATCTTCAATCGGATTTAATCATACTTAAAAATTTTCTGTTCTTTTCAAAAAATATATATATTATGCGAAGATTGAAATATGTTTGTGAATTGAACTATACCTATTAAATAAAAAAGAAATAAGTTTGTTCATAAGTTAAAGCATAAGCTAGTTTATAAAAATGATCTCATGTTAAATTTTTTAAAAGCTTATTTTTAACTAATAAATAAATTAATTTTAAATACAGAAAAAAGTATTTAATTTTTTTCCTTGATAGCATTCAGTTTCACCTGAGGTTGGAATCCATGGAATTCCCATGAACAAGTTTTCACATTCCCTAAGTCGAGGTGTAAGGTTGTCCAAGTTGTCGATTGGGTTTGATTATATTGCGCCTTCAGAATCTGATTCGAGCAAAGCCAAAGCAACCGGTGTATACTTTAAGGTTGGAAGATTTATAAGTTAATGTTGGTTTTCATTAATTCTTGTATTCTTACCTTGCAATCAATATTGTGTGCATTTAAATTGAATTAAGTTCCACATGCATGCCTTTCTCTAATGTAGAGAATATTCTTGGTCATGTTTGTTGGGTTGGAAAAATGATACTAAGATCAATTGTGCAGCGTTTTCACTTTACGCACGATGGAGGCCGCTCTATAAGCACAGATCAAGATGGTTTTCAACTGACTCGCAGGTTGTTGAAATTTATTCGATTCAGTCCTCGGAAAATTGACCTGTTTGATGAATAATTTTGGCTTACCATGATTTTTTTTAAATTTGACGTAGTGGAGGTCCATCTGACAACATAATAGTGATTAGTCAAGAATCTCGTTATGAAGATGAAAGTGATCACGGCTTTACTAACGTAAGTTAACTTCATTGGTAATCCAAAAGTGGGAAATTAAAGTCCTGAAAATTGTTTGGATGAACTTTCCTATAAACACTGGTAGAAGTAAATAAGAAAATAAAAATTAAGTAAATTTCTTCCATATAAGTTAAAAAAATTGCTTATACATGAATTAAAAATTAACTTTGGGAGAAGATGCAAACTTGTAGCCATTATTTGAGGGCAAGTCATATCCAATTTATTAATTAATTACTTGTTTGTATTCAGTTTAGTGTCCAGATGGAACTAGGGACTCCAATTCCACCAATCTTGCTATCCTACTACCGGTTTGAAGTTTCTGCTGCAAGAGGAATTAAACTTGGACCAACAATTTTCTTCTCACGGTGAGTTCTATTTCCACGTTCAGTGCTTATCATGCATCACTGCCTTAGCCACTAGGAAAATGACTGCTGGAAGAAGTTTTATTATGTGTTCAAGTTGTTATCATGCAACATTAATCAAGAGACAAGATATAACGAGGATGATGAACGAGAAATTAATAAATGATCCGAAATTATTACGGTTCCAACTATTTTTTTTCTGGTAAATATTCCAACTAATCTTTACATAACATGTAATAAAGAATTCTCCATTCTTTCTTATAAATTAAAAAACTTGAAAATAGAGTGGTTAGAACTATGGACACTTGGGATATGTTTGTTTTTCCGTTTTCCTATGTGGACACACTTTCCAAATCTCTGTTAAGTTTTGTGAGAAGCAGCAAATTCTTACTTCTGGTTAAATGTCCATTTTGTAGGCTTTTAACGGAAAAAAAAACACACACACTATTAGTTATTTGACTTTGAGACTATCTAATAATTTCTTGTGATAAGCAATATATAGAATGATTCGTACAAAATGATAAATAAACTATACTAATATAAGTGAATGCCAAAAAAGGAAGCACTTGAGACAGTATTTACGCACTTCCAATTTCATTATCTTCTTAATTTTGTAGTAAATCTACGTTTCTATCCGAGAATTAGGTGGTAAAGATAAAGGGTGGGAGAGATAGGTGGTGGATTCCAATCCCCCACAAACAAAAATTAACAAACTAACAAGTAATGATAAATAACATTTGCTGATAAAAAAGAATTAACTGCATCAATTAATTTTCCAGTCTTAATTTTCTGACAGGATGAGTGGTGGAACAGTTATGGGATCCTTTGCTCCATATCAAGCATTTGCAATCGGTGGTCCCAGTAGTGTGCGAGGCTATGGGGAGGGTGCAGTTGGTGTTGGACAGTCGTGTCTGGTATCTACAAGTGAATTGTCAATCCCATTGGTATGATGCTCATTAGTCATCACTTGGCTTGTGCCACAAATAATATTATACTGTTTCTGTATTTTTCATTTTTCTTGTCCACATGATACTCATGTAAACAATGCTGCTGAATTTTTGTTAAGGTTTTAATTTAAATTTATTTTAAGTTTTCTTTTCCCAAGCTGGATTTTTGTTGTATATCAGTTATTATACTTGGAGAAATCTTGCCCGCCAGTTTGGAGTCCTTATATTGATTGTCTTGGAACCTTAAAAATCAACATGGGGCAAGGATTACCAAATTGTGTTAGGTGATCTAGTGAAAGGGGCCAGCCCCTCACAATATGGTGAACCAAGATTCAATTCCTTGAAATAGGTGTCCATAATTAATATCCCACCGCATTTGTAACAGGGAGGGCGAGCCCTGGTGCAGCGGTAAAGTTGTGCCTTGGTGACTTGTTGGTCATGGGTTCGAATCCGGAAACAGCCTCTTTGCATATGCAAGGGTAAGGCTGCGTACAACATCCCTCCCCCATACCTTCGCATAGCGAAGAGTCTCTGGGCAATGGGGTACGAAGTTTTTATTTGTAACAGGATTGCTTCTGAAGACCAAAAAGAAAAATGGGACAATGATTATAGACATTTTTATTGTGAAGATTACTTCTCTGCTTGAGTAAACCTGCCTTCTGCCACTTGTTCTGTTATGCTCCTCAGCTGTATCATAATTCTTCATTCTACTCCAGACTCTCAACATTGTCTTCCTGATTGCTTAATAGTTACTTTTGTTTCCTGATACCATTGGCAAGATGCTATCACTTATCAATCTTGCAGTGAGACATTACATCTTCAGGGGTTTAAATAATTACCAAAATATAAGCTATATTCCATCCTTGATTTGATCATAATTTGATTTTCTCTTGCATCTATAGTAATGATTTAACCAACAAGAAATCTCTTTGCTAGCAAGTTTCACTGTTAGTGACCAAAGCATGGTTTTCATCTGTAGCATAAAGTTCTATAATTAAAAAGCATCTTCATGTCAAGAACAAAACATGATGTGTAATGTTCTAAATAAATTCCCAGTACTTAGATCTTTTTGGCTATTGGCATTATCATATAAGATACTGATTAAAATCTCCATAGATATCCACCGTGACTCCTTTCTAAGCATTTCTTATATTTATCATTTCTACCGATCATTGTTGCTGATCACCTTACATACTCCATTTGCAGAACAAGAAACTAACAGGAGTTATCTTCCTGGACTGTGGATCTGACCTGTGGAGCAGTTATAAAGTTCCCAGTAAGTTTCATTAATATGTTTGGATAACACCAAAAATCAATTCTATTCCTCAAAATCATGGTGATACCATGAAAAAGTAGAAACAATTATGCTACTTTATCTTTACCGTAAAAAAATAATTGCTTATTTCTCATCATGAATCTAATTCAAATACTAACATGCCTAGATCTCTTCAACAATGTTGGCTTTAGATCTTTTTAGCATCACTATCACTTTTTTAACTATCGTTATAGTATGACTATCATTTGTTTTAACTCTCAAGATGTGTTAAATTGCAATGATATCTTAGTTGTTTTAATATTTCGATCCAATGATAATAATTGCAGACAATCCAGGAGAGAGACGTGGTAAACCAGGAATTGGATTTGGGATTGGGGGTGGCATTCGATTCAAAACCCCGTTGGCTCAAATACAAGTTGATTATGCCATTAATGCCTTTCAACAAGGAACTACATATTTTGGAATTAGTGATCTGATTCTGTGAATGCTAACATGGCTTAATGTGGCCAAATTTTCCAGGCTTCTTCATTCTTTAGTTTGTACAAAAAAGCGTTGAATGTTACAAAAATGTTTAAAATCGTGACTCGAGCTTCTTAACATCTTAGTTTGAAGGATTTTTGCTGGTTTTTCAGACAGCAACCTAAGATGCCTAATGTACAGATTCCTCATTCTTTGCAAATTAAGAAAGAAAAAAAAAACTTTGTTTCACTAATAGAGGTAGTCATTAAGCTTCATTAATGCCACCCTTCAATTTGTGTTACAACTTTCTTGCCCTTTGCCCTATGATGTGTTATTGCTAGTGCTAGTCCACGTTTATCGAGTCTTTCTCTCAGGTGTATGATATTCTATTTGGCTTAACCTACTGGAATGTCTTGTCATATTTTAGTTCTATTTTTATTTATAATATTTCATTGGAAAAATAATCTTAATCCTAAAATAGACCCTTTTAAAATATTGTTCATTGCATTTATTTTTTTTATAAAAAAAGTAAAGTCATGGAGATGCATTAATTAATGAGGTAAAAAAATAATAAATTCTTTTTTAAAGATATTTTGTTAACTTTTTAGTTAAAAGAGTCTTCCCAAAATAATTAATGGGTGATATCATTGTTCACTCTATAATATAACTATAAAAGACCATTATTATAGTTAAAAGACAGGTCTATACATTTTTAGGAAACTTAGTGTGTGTTTGTATTATAGAAATCACGCATTTTGAGACATATTAAATGTAATTTTTGTAAGAAATTTTTTTGGCGTTCAATGTGATTAAACGCGAAAACAAACATAGCCTCAAAAGTTGGGTTGAATGACAATAAAAGATATGGGTTATTCACCACACAGGACAACGAGATAGTGTGCCAAAAAGTATTCACATGTTATTTGGTGTTTGCTATATGCATCGCGAGAAAGTTAAGTTACTCTTGGTCAAAAGGGTAAGAAATATGATCATAATCCTTCAATTATAAAGTGTTACCTAAATTGTTAGTCAAACTTAAGTGAGGTAAATTGAGTTTGCCAAAAACTCTTCAACAAGATACTTTTTCTTAAATTGTGAAAGATGTAATTATACAGATGAGAGGAGTGAAAGCCCTAAACAATTCAATTTATAGAGAATAAAGAATAGCAAAATCAATCAAATATGTTATTAAGTATAGGAGTAGAGAATAATGTACCAAAAATTTAATCCGGTTTAGCTATCAGGTGTGAACTACATTTAGTCTTCAAGCCACATTTAAAATGTTTTTTTTTTTATCATTGCGTGAAATATTTATTAATTTTATCAAAAATCTAATTAATTATTTTTAATGTGATCTCTTTTTAATATATATATATATATATATATTTTTTTTTTTATCGGTAAGATTCAAAGTCAAAACTTGAATTTAAATCTATTTCACTTGGACCACGACATAATTTATGACTATATTAAAATATGATGAATAATACCAATTTAACGTTTTTCTTGGGAGGCTCATAGTTACTTTCAAAACAAGACTAGCTGGACAACAGACCCTACAAAAGAACAAGATCCACCTCTTCCATTTTTGAAGACAGGAATTAAGAAAAAATAAAAAAGGAATACTAGACAACACGCATACATTGCCACCTTTTATTATAGTCTTTAACTCAAAGGTAATTACAGTGTTACACTCGTATCGTATATAAACCTCTGCTTCACTCTTCTCCTTCTACTTCTCTTTTTTACACTAAGTTTTTATTTCAACAGAGGTTCGCGTACCTTCTCGAATCTTCCTCTTCCTTTCATATTCAGATCTGAATTTTGTTCATTTATTTTTCTTACAATTTCCTTTGATTAATCGTGGTTTTTATTTTTGTATTTTTTTTTTGGCTAGGAAACGCGATTGAGAATTTGCGAAACGGTGTTGGAATTTGTGATCTGGTGAGCCATGAATGCTAGAAGGTTAGTGTGGATGGAACTCGTGTTTTCTCTCGTTAATATGTGTTCTTTCGAGTTCTGAAAAATTGTGTCGTTCGTTACTCGATTTGGTTACGTTGGGAAATAAATAGTTGTTTGTTACTTCAGATCCGTGGATACGGCGTCGTAGGAGGGTATGGATTTTCTGTCTCGTGACGATTTGAATCGATTGATAAGTGGGATTTGTGTTGTGAATTGCTGTTTGGTGGCTTTGGTTTTTTTAATTTCAAGTTAGAATTGTTTTTTGTGTGGGAGGAGGTTGGTGGACTGGTGAATTGTGGATGAGTTTAGTTTCGGTGCTATTATTGATTTCAAATTCCACTGTTGAATGATTCCAATTGGAATGAATAACAATAGCTTTGATTCTCGGATCAGTGATGACTGAGTTATTATCACTGCCAATCTGGCATGTAGATTCCTGTAACAATATGAGGAGAGATGTTTTATAACTTGACTTGGTCGAATTGTGTTGATTAAATGATTAAACAGTGTTTTCCATGTTCCATATCTCAGCGTATGCTTCCTTGAATGAATTACGAATGCCGTGCTGTATTTTGTTTGTGTTGGATTAGCCCTGTTTTTTATTGTCTATTTATGTTGTCATATGTATTGGAGGCTTCGAGTGGACGTTTTTTCTTCTTCTTTGAGTCGGTTCTTTGAATGTGTCAGAATACTTACAAAATTGAGTGCAGTGGTGATGGACTTGGCATGTTTCCGTCTGCACCTTTACATCATAGCTTAACGCATCTGTTGCCATGGACATGGATACTGAAAATAACAATGTGGTTGATGTTCACAGAGAAACAAGTTTTATGCATGTATTCCCATGTATTCAAAAGACTATGATGAAGATGTGGTTGGATAATGAATATGAGTGTGTAACATAATTGATGAAAATGTCATTCCACTGTTATACTTGTTTAGTGATTATCGAGTGACCTTTTACTGCCCAGGATATAGGTGAGGTGATAAAAGATTTTGTACTCAAATCGAAAGCTTCATTTCTCCTCCCTCATTATTTGGTGGAAAATGTGTTCTGCTGCACTATTCCTAATTTTTATTTCATCAGTTTTAGGGGTTATTTGATCTCTGTTTATAATTTTATTTTTTTAGAAATGTTTAAGTGTATGTGTCTTCCCCCCTGATATCAGAAATGCTGAGACAGCCTTTCTATTTCCTTCTGATTTAATTTATCTATCTTGAATCCTTGATAGTTTATGCACTTATGGAAATGTCAAATGACTCTGATAAGTCTAAAACTGTTCAAATGTCTAGAAGTGAAAATTATCTTGCATGTGTTTATTATCTGACCATCTTGGCTCATATTACCGTTTTGTACATTCTTCTTTCTGTTTCAGAGATGGTCGCAACAACAGAGTTGCTCTTTTTGATGGTATTGAGGAGGGTGGCATCAGAGCATCGTCTCTTTATTCCTCAAGTTCTTCCCATGAAATTGATGAACATGATAATGAACAAGCATTGGATGGATTGCAAGATAGAGTCAATCTGCTTAAAAGAGTAAACATTTCTTGCAACATGCCCTAGATTCCCTGTCTTGTCTTCCTGTATACTAGTAATTGATGCACGCTTTAATTGTTTCTTCATTTGGTTTCATTTCAACTAGTAAGTGAAAGGAAAATTACATTGCAGGATTGCAACCTTCTGGAAATTGGAACATTTTTTTTGTTATGTATATTGCATTGATGCTTGGAAGTGATTCTTTTTTCCTTTCTTTTAGTAATTTTAATTTTCTAGTCTTGTTATTACTCTCCCGTATTATAATTATAATATCCATTTGGTTCTTGAAACCCTTTATAAGATGGATGTAGTTGAATCCTGTAAAGATATTAACAACGTGCAGTTTTCTGATGGTTTAAAATTTTCACTTTATCAACTATAATTGAAGTTTTAATGAGCATAATTGCAACAGTTGTCAGGTGATATAAATGAGGAAGTGGATAGTCATAACCGGATGCTGGATCGTATGGTGCGTACTGTCTATTGCGTTTATTGAAAATATTTGCATTTTCTCTGCTATATCACATTATTTTTTAATAATCTGTTGCTATTTTATATAGGGAAATGATATGGATTCTTCGAGAGGAGTCCTCTCAGGCACTATGGATAAATTCAAAATGGTATGTTGACTTTAAATCTTGAATGCACTAATATACATTTGTTGTCTTCCCTCTCAGGATCAAGTATTATTTATTTTTCCATGTCTTTTTTTAATGATCTTGTGTCATTTTTCAGGTATTTGAGACAAAATCCAGCCGAAGAATGTTTTCACTTGTAGCATCCTTTGTTGTGCTTTTTCTTATAATATACTATCTGACTAGGTAATTGATCTTTCTACGCACTTGTCAGCGTTACTTGTAAGATTTTCCTTTATGTTTGTATAAAGACTTTGCTGTTTCATTTAATCCAACGAGTAATGTCCATATCCAGTTTGTACACCCCAAAAACAAAATCCAGGTTGTTTATATTTTCTCTTTGATTTAGATTATGTATGCTTCATCTATTCTGTAGAAGATTCGTACTCCTCATCCTAATAGCCATTTCGAATGAACTGATTAAACGAACTCATAACCATTAAATCATTAGTTGATATTTTTCATTTTTAATAAATTTGTTTTATACTGTATTATGTAATCACTTTTTTGCTTTGATCAATTTATTCAAGTTGAACTTGAACTGGAAGTATAGCAGTTCTATCCTTTCAGGTTTTAACAACATCATTTGACACAATGAATTTGGATAAAATTAAGAGCTTGTGGTTGTAAAGCGTTTCAGTTCAAAATTGGTAGCAGTGGGACAAGAAAAATTGAAAACCCACACATGCACAGCGAAAGACGAGACAAAAAAAAAAAATGCTTTACAAGTACTCACGCACACTGGAGGAAGAGGAAGAGAATCGAATTTCAAAATTCATTAACTAAATTGATACTCAATGCCCTAGCATTCTATTGCCTCTCATAGGAAAATTTAAACAATAAAACATGAAAAGCTTAATGACTAAGAATAACAAAATACCGGTGCTGCCATCTGTTCAGCCGTAAGATTATTTCTTATTAGTGGTGGGTATTTTTTTTTTCTGCATTTCCCATGTTACTTTTAGAATGATTATTCTGGAAACAATATGGGAAATACAAGAAGAATTCAGGGAGTGCAGAAAGTAATTGCCTCAATGGTGAGATCTCTAAACATGTAACACTTCTTCGCAATCCTTTTTAAGAAAGTTTTATAAGTAGTTATATTCACCGAATAACAAGCCTTGTGACTTTCAATTTTGACTCTTTCAAATAAGAATGTCTAAAATGATCGAAAGGTTTGAAAATTATGAATCTTAATTTATTTTTTTCACTTGACTTAATTGGTTCATCTTAATTGTTATATATCTTTTACATTGTTATTCAATTTATTTCTAGTTTAATCAAATCATAGTTCCTAATACTCTCTTGCAGCAAAATCTGAATGGTAGTTTTCTAGAAAAGCTTCACATGTTCCATTTCTTGAAGAGAATTAATACATGAGAATGGAACCATGAGAGTACGCAGTTTATCTTGAAGTACACAACACTAGACAAGGTTACTGCTGATACGTAACTAATGATGTAACAGAGGGATCTGAAGAAGGTCCTTAAAAATGATCATATTTAGGTTCATTGATCCTGAAAACGGTAAAACACTCAATTGCAACTTGGCAACATTCAAAGGGAAGCATTCACAATTTATTTTTTTCTTTTAGGAGTGTAAATTCAACCCTTTTCTGAAATGTAAAATCTGTATATGCATATTTGGCATTTGAAATAGGCAAACCAAAACGCAATTAAATTAGTACTAAGTATGTCCCTGCAGCCAACTCGAGGGAATATACGTAGCTGGAAATCGGAGCAAACCCAAGACGAATACAATCAACATTGAACCACAATCTCAGCTACCCTTTAAAAATAGTACTAAGCTTCTTAATAACTTATCTGCTTATTACTCATGAATCACTAATTTATGTTGATAATATTAAAAATGATACTATCTCACTACACTCTGCTAAGTGCTAAAGAGTAAGAACATGGTTTTAATTAAACTGGAGTCCGCAACCACAATTGCGACCACAATGTCAATATATTTTCCTGCAATTGTCTGTAATGTAAATGTTTTCTGCCTCACCACAATCGCAATTTAAAACCACGAATAAGAACTTAATTGACGGATGAGACATGGTTAATTAGGCCTAACTTCTGTTCCTTCAAGAATGAAACCACCGGGTTTACGTATATGACTCCTTGACTCCACAACATTCATCATCATCATCAGCAGCAGCAGGCCATGGTCTTCTTTTAGGCCTGAATTGAAGTTCCCTAACTGAGTCTTCAACCACCCATCGGTTCTCAAATTAGTAATATTAGTACGTTGTTGTCGCACGAAACTATGACTGCTATGGCTGATGGTCATGAGGCTGAAAAAATCTACTGATAACACCTTAATGGTACTTTAATTTGCTGGCATCGATAAACTTGCAAGAAAAGCTGCATACTGAATATTTGGGGACAAGATATATACTGCACTTTATCACGCTATAAATGCAAAAAAAGGGGTGCATAGGGCAAACCGTAGAAACTTCTTGGAACCTGGCATGCATGCAATACATGAATGGCATCTATATATATATCTGACATGAGTCAAACAGTAAAACCAAAAGGAAAAAGGTGAATGAAACCTGACCAGGACTCTGACAAGCTTCTCTAATGGCAGCGACATTTGAAGTTGGCACCGAGATCTCTGCGGGAAAACAAGCATGTAACATTTCTTCCCCGTCCTTTTCTCCAATTGAAAGCTCTGCACGTATTAATTCCAGCGGCAAAACACAATTTATTTAAGATATTTGATCAAAAGCAGTCTCTCTAAACCATATGGTTTTAAATTACGGTTGGTCACGTTGTGATAAGCTAAAAAAACCTTTACATTATGTTCACAGTTTGATAATAAGTGTATCAAATATTCAAATAATAAAGACTTAGATGTTCGAGTATCGATTTCCACGTGAACTTTGTTTTGGATAATTTCTAATTTATAAGGGAAAAGATGAGACAAGGTAAAAAAAAATTAAAAGAAACATGAAATAATAGATAAAAAGAGACAAAAGATATACAAGAGAATTCAATGGGATGAGAATGTTAGGACCTAACATGTCTTATTTGTCTAAAATGATTATTTGAAATTTTTCTTATCAATTAGGTGAATTTTTCCTACCCATATCTATTAGAATACTTGCTCCGATGTATGAGGATGACAAGCTTATCTTACCCACCCATCTCCCAAATGTCTTTGCAAAGAATAAATAAATAAGATGCATGAAGTTCTAATTCTAGATGTTTGCTTTGATGCATAGGCATAATGCAATCATTCTATGTCTAACAATTATTTTATTAAGATACTCTTTCCTTTTAGTTCCATTAAAAATTATCATCTGTGACTAATTCTTAAACTGCAAGACCTTCATTGGATTTCTATTAAGGGATTACCCTCTGTCGAACATCTAATCCCCAAAATGATACACGAATGAATCATGCATGAAATTAAGAAAAGATAATAGGAAAGAAAACACTTGTTTATAATTGTTAGATATGAAGTGTATAATATATTTGTTGGCTTTTTAGATTTGTCAGACCTTAACCAAGAGTTTGGCTTCTGATAACCATAAGAGACCTAACACTATAAAAGGAGTATAAGAATTGATGAAGGAGAAGAAATGATAAAAAGAAAATAGAAAATGATAAAAGAGAAAAAAGAAAGTGTGGTTCTGTTTTCTGAAACTTTTTCATTTTTAATCCTTCATTCTTATGTAAGAAGTCATAAATAAGAAAAATATCATGTAAGCAGTTAAATAAATATTTTTAAAAATATTTTTATTATAAAAAATAATTCATATTTAACTGTTATCACATTATATGATCATAATTACATCCTGATACATTCAGGGAGTCTCAAAATACTTGTTGCAGCCGTACTTAAGTACCCAGCTACAATTTAAAACCATTCTCCGAACCAATAGTTAATGATATTTTTTTTTGTTATTGACAAGTATTAATGGTTAATTTCTAATTTTTTGTTATGAGATGATCGAATCCGGTGCAATTTAACACCATTCCCTTTTGAAACCACATCAGGGCCCTCTTAGTCCAATTGTGGATTCCTTCCCCACTGCGAATTCGGTCAAATCACCCAGTCATCGAGCCTCTCTCTATTCTCGACAGGAAATGGGATAATTCATCCTCCACCAGAATGGTCAGGCTAGGCACCCGAGGAGACAATCTGTGAACGTTGGGACACCTTGACCACCCTACACAACCTTGCGGACAAGGTTGTTTTTCCAGGGAGGGTGTTGATAGCAATACAGTGCAGGACAACAGCAACAATGTGGAGCAAGCCAATAGTAGGCCCAAGAGGATCAGGAAGAAGCCCACTTACCTTCAGGATTTTGTGTAATTCATACCAGAAGAATATTCCTTGTTGTTGTGTCGTTATAACCAACTTGGTTATGGCTCCTAATTTTATCATGCTTGGTTTTCCCCTGCGTTCTGTTTCCTTTTGCATCTGGCCTTATATGGCTAAGCTTATCTTCTACTGTATCAGTATAAATACCACCATCAGATGAATTAAACAGTAGAAAAAGTTTATCATTTACGTATCATATATGTAGCACAAAGAATGAATTAGATCAAATACTAGTAAAATAAAAATGAATACCTGGACTCTGGCATTGTCATGTCACCCTGAGGCCAACTAGAGTAGGAAAACAACATGTCCAATTCAAAGCTCTACATTCATTAATTAATTTCACTCACACAACAACACTATTTATTTAACATAATATTCCATTAAAAACATAGAGTAACAGCTTTGCTGTCCATAATGTCGAATTCAGCGGCAGAACAAAGGCCTTGGAAACGAGAGAGTCTGCATGCATCCACAGGAGTGGTGTATGACAATATTTTTGCTATTCGTGCAACTTCGTCATGCTTCTTTTCCCTCCCGTTGGAGAGATATCGAAAATGTAATGTGGAGCTAATAAACCTTCCACCGTAGATGCTTGTATTTAGGGTTTTGGCTGAATAATGATTAATATCCTATAATTAAAATAAATATGATTTTTAATTTAATAAATCTTTAACAGATTTGTTTGTTGCATAATTTTTTTATTTTTAAATTAAAATATTTTAATTTAGGCATTCCATTGTATAATTTGTACAGCACAAATAAGAATATTTTGAGAAGAAATTCACTTAAACTCACTGGGGGTGTGAATAGCAAAACGAGGTCAGAGTAACAATTTCCCTAATTAAAATTCAGTGGCAAGAAAAAGACCCATTCTACATTATAAGTCTGGTGCCACACCCCCAAATGGGTAATTACTTAAGGCATGTCTTTTTTTGCTTGGTACACCCCTGAAATTCCCAATATTCCCCTTTTACCCTTCTTCTTCCGAGTAAACACTAGTTCTCTCTCTCTTCCAAACCTCCATAACCACCACACCCTACCTCCACCCAACGCCACCTCCACACCACACCAAACCCACCACCATGCTCCCACCCAACCGCCTGCTACTGCCATGTGCATTATTGTGACGTTAAAACATCAGCACCATATCACCCTCGTATAGTTTTGAATTGAGTAGTCCATATGCAAATGTATTACAGATTGCTCAATCCTTAATACATAAAAATGCATTATGGACTGAGCAATCCATAATACATAATGCACACCTACTTACCTTCAAGTGTGTCTTTTGCAGTGCCTTCAATGAACGAGGCTGCTACAATAACGAGGTTGAGCATGCGACAAAGGGTATGCAAAATGAATGGCAAAAATGTCTCTTTAAGGTGTTAATTATTTCTTAGAAGGCGCATCAAGAAAATTTGACCCTAATGTAGCACTTTCAGAAAATTTGACCAACATTTGCAAAACATTGATACCAGTGGAAACCACCAACAGCTTGAGCTTGCTGCTCCGTGCATATTGATGGCAGAGGAGAGACGTGAATGATATCAATTACAGATATTGACAACATGCCGAGATAAAATGCAAGCTTCCAACAAGCAAAAACACCAAAACTCCACCAATTGCCACCCCAACGTATGTGAAAATCATAAATAATGAATAAATTAACAACTAAAATTGTGAATAGTGTACGTACTAATTAAAATGCAACATAAAATATATTAAAAAGAAAACAAGGCTTCTTATGTTTATCTTTCAAACTTGAACTATTATTTCATGAATTTGGCTGATGCCTTTAAAATATACTATATTATTATTCCTTTCAATTTATTTATTTGATTGTTTTTTGGGTTGAGGGTAGCCTCTTTGGCCAAAGCCATGATCAACGTTGCTTCGTAATCATATGATGCCAGCTAGACTATTTGTATGGCAAGTTACGTCATTTGGTACTCATACATATATACAGTTGTACCGGTATACTGACCCTAGCACTCACATCTTTTTCTGCTTGATTGGAGGTTATTTGTCTTCATCTTTTGATACACTTGTCTTAGTAACACCTTGCTTCATATTACAGCAAGCATGGCTTTGTTATAATAAAATAATTTGTCTTATTAATTCACCCACCTCTGTGGGTCCCTTTGTTGCCTTCTTCTAAACATGGTATTGGTATGCAATCGTATATTTGACTATAAGAAGTAAAAAACTAAAAAAAGTTATGGAAAAAAAACTGAAAAACAAAATCATGCACCAGCCGGGAATCGAACCCGGGTCTGTACCGTGGCAGGGTACTATTCTACCACTAGACCACTGGTGCTTGTTTGGTTATGCAATGTTTTTAAGGTTTTATAGTTAATATTTTAACACAGTGTTGTTCGGTCTTGGGCATACAAGTCATGTAGGCTGTAGCGAGTAGGTATTCAATTTTTCTTAATCACACACATTGTGAATTTATGGAATATGTAAGTAGCAAGTAACAACTTTTTCCTCTAGCTTTTCTTACACTCGCAATTCTTTTTAACACGATGGAGTGAGTACAAAATTGTCATTCATAGAACTTTGAACCTCTCAAGTTTTTCCTTGAACCGTAATTGATTACCCGTTACCACTCTATATCCAACTCATTGTTGGGATAATAACTTATTTATTTCATGATGTTTATGCATGCATGCATGCATGTACGCCTCCGTGAGCTAGTACCTGCTTATAAATTTAATTTCCTAATTCTCTTATTCCATGATCACAATATTCTTGTAAGCAAAAAACGGAAAACGAGATAGTAGCATTTGTTTTTGTTCTTTCAAAGAAAATTGCATTTGTTTGTATTGTTACAAGTTATAAACATCAACTTGCTCGCTGAGGCAAATGATTAATGAAAAGATATCATAAAGATATAGAAACGGTAGCTAGATTGAGAATTGCGGGGCATGAAAGCATATAAGAAACGACGCATGTGCATGAGCATGACCAAACCGAGTATGACAATCAATTAAAAACAAGAAACTAAGGAACGTTGAAGTCTAAGTCAAGCGGAGAGAGAGATCCGTCCATGGCCTGCTCTCAAATTTTCAAATTTAGATTACATATGCAATGTATTTGTTCCCTTTTCTTTTCTTCAAACTTCATTAATTTCTTTTCTCTAATTTGTTCTTTTGCATCTTCATTCTACATATTCTATGAAAGTTTGATTAATGATCACGTACGGAAGTTGTAAACAGAACCAATTAATCTGCTCATATTTTTGAGCTAGCTGAGAATAATTCTGTAAGAAATAATTAAAGGATGTGTATTCATAAAAGAATACAGTATATATACAACATTTTTTTAAAAAAAATGTTTTGTAACAATATTTAAAAACATTTAGTAAAAGTTATAGTTTAAAAACAATAGACTAATGACTCTTCTCTCTTAAAAAGTAAATCTCATTGCAAAAATTATTGCATATATAGTTAAAAGTTAAATAAGTTTTTTAAAAAATAGTTAATGGGTGTCTTAGACGACTCTTGGTGATTTGTGGAAGTTAAAGAATTAAAAGTATAAATATTAAATTATAATTTTTTTCATCCTAATTTCTCAAATTTATGATTTTGGTCTCTTTAAATTTTAATTATAACATTTGGTCCCCTAATCTTATAAATTGGTGATTTTGATCCTCCTAATATATTATTAACAAAAAATTCTGATTACTTGAATTATTAAGTTAATTATAAATGAATTAAAACCGTTAGTTATTAAAAAAAGTTATTAATCCTAATTTTTTACAACACTATGTTTTTTCTCTTCTTCGTAAACATCTCTTTTATCTCTATTGTTGCATGCGATTTCACTAACAATAACATCACATTAGGATTAATAGTTTTTTATTAAAGTTTTTTAATGATTATAATTTATATTTAATTTAAATATCTAATAATCATAATTATTAATTAACAATCTATTAGAAAGACCAAAATAAAAAATTTATAAAATTAAGGAAATCAAATGTTATAATTAAAAATCAAGAGAACCAAAATTATAGATTTGAAAAAATTAAGGGAACCGAAATTGTAATTAAGCCAAGTATAAATAGATAAAGAATTAATAATCAATTGAAAAACAAAGATGTCTTAAAATATGTAAACTAACATATATATGAAATTGTCTTAATTAATCACTAGCGGAAACACAAACGCGATTCGGTGTATTCACATTTCTATTGTGCTATTACATCAAAAATTAATATATTACAATAATTTATAATTACAATTTCTAAATTATGTTCAATACATGACACACTCCAGATGAAAAAAATAAAAAAACATTAAGAATAACACAACTAAAAATAAAAATAATTAATTGGCCATAGAAAAACCATATAATCTTGGCTTTGAAAAAATATTCTCCCTCCCCCATTTTCCATAAATTGCTTCCTCGTTGACAATGATAGTTTTCAACTCATATCCCACAAAAGGTTTGGTAATAAATGAATTAAAATAGTAATTAGTAACAAACAAAAAAAATAAAATATAGAAAGATGTGTAAGAATGAGTTGGAATAAAAAAATGAAGATAAATACATAAAGTGATGAAAAGGATTAGGGGAGAAGGATCATGAGAGAAAAAAGAACAGAGAAAATTAGGATTTGATCTATATGTACAAAAAAAATTGTCATTAAGGGAAACACCTTTGATTAAAATTGTAGAAAGAGTGGAGAATGCGATAACATTGAAATAATATGAAAAATAAAAGAACACAAATATGATTTGGGAGAGAAAAAAATTAGAACAACTATACTTGAATGAGAGCTTTGAGGAACGGTACAATTATATTGATAATATGCATAAAAAAAGAGTGTAATTTTCACGTTTGAAGTGGTTTATAGTTACAATTGAATAACTTCCATTGGTGAGAAAGTGGATAGAAGTGAAAAAAAAGAATAAAGATTTTTCATTTTTTTATTCTCCGTCTATGTATGACTGTTGTTATTTTTGTTTTAAACATACAAAGACAATTTGAAGGTAAAATAAACAAATAAAAGTAAAGACCAATGAACACTTACAATAATCTGAATCACCTTTATTTATTATTATAGATTAAAGAAGATTATTATTATTATTATTATTATTATTATTATTATTATTATTATTATTATTATTATTATTATTATTATTATTATTATTATTATTATTATTATTATTATTATTATTATTATCATCTGCGTATGCAACATTAATAACTTTTAAACTAATTAACAATATGAGGTGAATATAGAGCTATGGTGATTGCAAAAAATCTAATCTATCATTGTTAGTACATTTTATATGCTAAAATGCACTTGCTCATTTTAGAAGACTCAAGTAAAAAATATATCCATTAAATTTTGTTAGGTTGGGTTGAATAAAAGAAATATTTTTTTTCCTTCACTCAAAGTGAATATCAAGATCATAGTTGAGTTAATTTGTTTCACTTGAATGACCTAAGTAGACAAATTTAAAAGTATATTGTCATAGATTATTTTTGTAAAAGAAATTATCATTGCATATTAAAATATTAAAAATTACATTTTATGGTTTTTAAGATTAGGGGTATAAGCGGGTCGGTTTTGGTTGGATTTGATCAAACTCTTGATTAACTTAATCAAATTTGAATGGGTTGATTTGGATAGGTTTTCTAAGAAGAAGAAAAAGAAATCCATCCTAAATCAATCCGTTTGTAAACGATTGGGTTGAGTTGGGTCAACAAATCAAAACATTTAATTTTTTCTATTTTTTAAAAATATAATATTTTTTATAAGCTAAATTTTTTATTAAATGAATCAGATACAATTGCTTCTTGTTTGATTTTTTATTAAAAAGAAATTTTTGTGATGCTACCACACTCCACTACACTTTATTGACTCCTATCTATCTATCTATCTATTCATGGAGGATGAAAAATTAAGCATATCATGTTCGAGATAAGAAATTTCAATAAGAATGGTAGGGGTGGATTTTAAACATTTTTTTCTACCAAAACAATAGGATATTACGATGCCTACTCTTTGTAAATAGATCCAAAATATTTTAAAGTCTATCTGAAGTGGTTTTCATCAATAAAATCCTTATCTCTTTGATCTAGAAGGTTAAGGATGCGTTGATACCTACTCAATTCAGGTTAATAAAACGATGTAATTAGCAATCAATAGTATTTGATTTTTTTAAATTTAATAATATTATATATTATATATTACATATAATAATAATAATAATTTAATATAAATTAACAGGTCAACTGGTCAATGGGTTTGATTGGTTCGATTTGGATTTGATCCAAATACAAAAATTATCCAACCCAAATTATTTGAGTTGACAATGTGCAAGCCTTGATATGTACTAAAAATTGGTTACTAGGATTTGATGAGCAAGGTAAATAATGTGTAATAATTATTGTCTTTTAATCACTTAACTTGAGTTGATTCTAATATTTATTATCGTTTTGAGTTTTAGGAAAAGAATATGAAGATGTGGAGATGGAGAAGGCTCAAGCTATTTCAAACATGGAATCATTTGTTGTTGGAGATGTTTAAGTTTCATATTTTAAATTTATTGCTTGGATTTTCTTTTGTTAAAACATTTATTTTATTGATGTAATTGACTAATTGTTGATATTTTATTTACATGTGTTAAAATTAATTTGATTGTGTTGTATTTTTATTGAAATTGAAATTCTTTTAAAACTAGACCCGCGGACCAGTCCGTTTGATCGAGGGGTTTGCATAATGGGGACAGACCAATTTATTAGGTCCATATAAGAATGTGGGGTGGGTTGGCCCGGTCCGCTGTCAATATGGACTTATGTGGGCAGGCCTTATGCGGGACGTGCCGGCCCGCTTACCCACCCCTACACCCATTCACTTGGTTATGGTAAAAATATATATATTATTCACTTAGTTAAAAAGTTGAAATTTATTTCCCAAATTGATTAAAATTAACTCACTTTAGGTTAAAAAAAACAATAACTTAACTTCTTAATTCAACTCATCTATCAATAAATCATTGATAAGAGTGGTACAATTTTCTTAAAGAAGATGTTGTATTTGAATTTTGTGAATAAAAAAATTATGATTAAAAAAAATTACACATAAAATGATTAAACAAGTTATTATTAATAAAGTCGGTATAGATATTTCATACCAATTTAATAATATAATAACAAAAATGAATCAACCCATATTTTATAAATTAGTAAGATCGAATTGGTCCCGTCATGGGGGGTTAATCTAATTAACCCCGTATATATCACGATCGACTAGATATAATAGCCTTTTTAAACATCAGCCATAATACCCAATAAAAGATCAATCTAGCTAGAGTTCGAATCATATAATTTTTAGATGCATGACAAAAGAGAAAAAAGAAAGCCAAGAAAAAAAAGACATATATATCACTTTTATGGAAATAGAGATTGATTGAAAAAGATTGAAAGATTAATTCAGATGATCCTGGTCACAAATATAAGAAAGCACTTCTTCAAGACAAAAATATGTTTTCCCGTCATAATGTTATGTCAAAGATAATTCATACCTTTTGGAGTTGCTAGCTAGCCTCTAAATCTTAATGAGAAGAGATTAACGAATAACTTATTTAAAGTTATTTTTCACTTTTACTATTTATTTCTTGAAATTTAAAGATGAATAATAAATCTAAAAAAGTTATTTTTAGTGTAAATTGATCCCTCCTCAATCTAAATTTATAAGAAAAATAGAAACTACTTTTATAAACTTAAACAAATACTAGTATAAATGCTTGTAAAATAAAATAAATTTAAATATAGAAACTCTTCTAAAAAACGTGAAGTACAGCCACATTTGGTGGGGGGCCTGGGTATATAAGGATATGAGGATTGAGGAGCATGTCTCAAAAGCTAGAATTCACCTTCACCCCACGTCAAAGAAAAAATATACACAATAACACAAATATATCTTCCACTCATTGTTGTAACAATAATTTTATTTGCCTATAATTTTTATCGTAAAATTTCCACACTACTTCTTTTTATAATAAAATAAGATAAATTTATATATTCTAATTAAGACATTTTCTTTACCTGTTTAATATGCTGAACAAAAAAGCAGAAAATAATATTTGGAGATGAAGAAAATGGTGCCCCCAAGAAACATTTTTATTGATGCAATAATCCCATGACCAAGATACTCCGAACTCAAATGCTGATCAAGATAAATCGTTTTCTTTATTCTTTCGTTACCAAGTAAGCATAGAAGTACTTTCTTATCCAAACTGCTGAAATCAAATTTAATTCAAAGTCATATATATATTACATTTAGAAAATAACTTTATACACACACATTCATGGCTAGTTGAACTGTTTAATTTTAATTTAACTTTGAACAATTATTTACTCCTCAATACTGTGAGTTTATACTAATGGCAGTTATTACATATTAAAAAATCGTATAAGATTAATGTAGTACTTGAAGAAAAAAGAGAAAAATTATGATTTAAATCTCTCTTACTAACATTTTAACAAAAAATAATAATTAATAATATTTATCGATAAAAAAATTATAGATTAAAAAAAATACTTATAGTAGTTACTCTCTCCTAACTCAGTTACATCATTATTTGTCTTCGAATTGTAAGATCTATCCGTTGGTGTAGCATATGCTTCAAACAATGCAAACTGGATGGACAAGAAACAATAGAGTTTCCATATCAAGGATCAGAATGCATAGAGGTAGAAATTTTTTATTTTATTAAAAATTGAAAAGCACACGCATAATCAAGTAATTAACCTAATTTTCATTGCGACAACAATGAAAATGCATACATAATTAATTAAGAAAAAAAAGTGCAGCAAAAGAAACATTCACATAACTAATTAAGAACTTCTGATAGAACCCTAGATATAGTAGAGGTAGATATTTTCCCTAGAAGTACCTTCCCTCATCAGAAACCCGAACTTGCAACCTTCCTTGAAGAAGCCTCCATGCTAGAAATCTTGCTTCTTTCTGCTTCCAACCTGCAACCCATCTCTCTATACAATTGCACGTCATAATATATATATATATATATATATATATATATATATATATATAGGCAGATTATATATATTAACATAAATATATGTACTCTATTATATGCTATGGATGATAACCAAGTCTAAGCTCCAAATCAAGATCATCCTCTTCACTGTTGTTTTCTATCTTGTCTTTATTTTCATGTACACATAGTGGATTAGTGTACAAACTCAAACCCCTTTGCCTCCAATCTTGTCCAAACAGAAGATGAGGATCCCTTTGGTTCTCTACACACAAAACCTCACTACTATATTGTACATGTGAAGGTGATTTGGCACCACATGCGGGTGAGGGAAAATATAATTGATGGTAGTAATTGTAATTAACATCATCTACCTCTCTATGATCAGGAAGAGTAGAAGAATAGTGATTCCCTCTTGTAAGATAGCTTGGATTTGCATAGTTATTACTCTCATGATGATCAACCTTGCTTGAACTCGAGGGAGGAAAATTGGGCTTGGCCTTGCTGTTATTGGCTCTAGCTTTTCTGTGTATGTTCATGTGTCCCCCCAAAGCCTGTGCAGTGTTGAAGCCTCTCTTGCAAAACACACACTCGAAGGATCTTCCGGTGCCCGTCTCATCATTCTGTTCGGACGATCGATCGATTTCGTTGCTCGAGCTTTTGGAGGAATCTTCTTGGTAGCTGAATTCCATGGTGAAAAACAACAAGCTAGGAGATCAAATAATTGTTAATTGGGGTGAAAATATGAGGAATAAAGGTCTAAGAAAGAAGAATATTATAGAAAGGAGAAGGTGGAGAAGGTTTGAGAAAGAGACAAATGAAGGACATAGGCATTACCTAAAGATGGTCAAGTAAATGTGGTGTAAAGTGGAAAAGTCTTAGAAGGTTGCTTAGAGATGTATTCTGTTAGCCGGCTGTGGATTCATCTCAATAGCATGATGGGGGAATAATTATTTTATTTTTGTGGGTTAATTTTTTTAATCTTGATTATGTTTTGTTATGATTTATTTGTCTCCCTTTTGGACTCTTGTGCTTTTCATTTAGCTATGCACCTCTCTAATTGCAAAACGACTTTGATTACCATTCCAGAACTTCTTTCTACACGTACAGCTAGCCATGTCACATATATATACATATATAAAAGGATATGAATCATGAAACTTCTCCATCAAAAGTTGATGAGGGACGTACGAATTGGATTATATTAATTCTTTTATCATCTATGTAATATTGTATATAACTGCTTAATATATATCAAATAAAAATATTTTTCCATCAAAATATTTGGCCTCTTCCTTGTGTTATTAATATGTACTCTCTGCAGTTTGTATGGTATATACATCGAAACAACCTAACCTTATTGCCCGGGGGCTGGAGGCAGGTGGATGTTATTGTTTATTTTATACACGCATTTTTAGATCGACAGAAAACAAATCCAACTCTAAATTATCTTGGTAAAATCTTTTGAGAATAAACCAACAAAAAGGCAAAAACATTTTGATAGATTCTACAACTTTTGACAAAGAGTCGTGTTAATAACCAGTGATTAAGAATACTAGTTAAAAAAATTAAAAGATTTTAATATTTTATTGAAAGTCATATGAAAACATATTTAAAAATTATAGAAAAATATATTTTAATAAAAAAATTTAGTTCCTTAGTCAATATTTTAAATACATTAGTTAGTTTTTATTTTTCACAAACCGATCACTTTTTAAAGAAATTTGTGTACAACTATAAAGTTGTAAACTAACTAACTAACTAACTATATATATATATATATATATATATATATATATATATATATATATATATATATATATATATATATATATTACTTTGTTCTTTCACTGATAGAATATGTCTGTTAAATTATTTAATTAGTCCCTATAAATTTAATTTAATTTAATTATTGTTACGTATTTCTAATTTATTTTAGAATTAATCCTTTATTTTCACAATTTTTGGATTTCGTTCTCTTACATTTGTTTATCGGTCACTATATTTGTTATTTTATGGGTTTGAGCCTATTTAGTTTCTATTTATTAAAATTTAGTTGTTATTTTCTATAAAATAATTCCTTACAGTTTTAAATTATTAAGATATATATTGGTCTTTGAGGAACCAAAATTTAAATGAAAAACAGTACTGTATTTTTTCTAGGATAAATTATGATACTTAATTTTCTTCGTAGTTTTATATTTCCTCAATTTATTGTTATTTTGTTTTTATATCACTAAACTCCTTTATACGTTTTTCTTATGTCACTTAGCTTTTCCTAGTCCCTTAAAAAAAATCTTGATTTAGCTACAGTTTAGGGGATATTAACTTATTTTAATTGAAATAATAACATTTTTTATTTTAAACCAAACTTATGAGGAGTTTAATGATAAATAAAAAGTAAAGGGATATAAGTTAAGAAAGCGTGATATTAAGTCATCAAAACATAAAAACAAGAGAATAAAATGTAATTTATCAAAATTATTATAAAAATAATAATAGGGACCAAAATCCAATTAAAGAAAGTATGGAATAACGACTAATTATTTTAGTTTAACCTAAAATTGTTTAAAAGTTTTAATATAATATATGTTTTTTTATTAGTAAATTTTAGTTGTTAATTTATTAATTTTTATTATCAGAAAAATTCAAACGTACAATTTATCAATTATTTTCTTTATTCCTTATCATCAAAGTCAATCTTATATCTCTATAATAGTTAAATTTTTATAATTTAGTGGTTAACGGCCAGCATGCAGCTTTCAAGACATTTAGCTCTTTGATTATATATCTCGAGCATATCTATGCTTAAATTTAACTTTTTGGTTCAGAAAAATAAAATGATAAGGATATATCTTACATCTAATTAAGTACTGTTGGGTTAATTAATGTTTTGATTTCATGACATCATGTAAATGCTCGAGAATAGTTACAGCTTTAACAATGACCTTCTTTAGATTTAATTTGTATCTTTTATAATTGATTCGGCTGCATGTGAGGAAAAGAAACTTCTAGTTAAATTTTTGGACAAATTATATTTATTAATTCTCCTTGAGATTCAACAAAATTTAACTCTCTCTTTCTATCCTTATAAAACTCTCTTAGATTATATAATATCACAGTATCGTAAAGGCAGTCCTTGATTGCTTATGTCATCATATAGATTGCAAGAGGTTAAAGTAATGCGAAAGGAATAAGGAATATTGAGTGTAATTTCATTAAACCTGTGTGCATGTAATTTGGTCTAAATTTTGTATTAAAAAAATATTACTATGGTACATGGTAATTAACATGATACGTGACCCTATCTTAATTTCTGGACAAAGTAAATGTATCCATCAAAGACTAACAGCCCCAACATGTAACGAAAGGATTACGTGCAAAGGCCCCTCAGAAAGCTGGAAAAATTGAAGTTTGGCATTATAATTTACAGGTCCAATCTCTGTTTGGTACCAAGCAATCAGATGTTGATTTATTTTTCTTCTTTTGCCTCTTCATGGAGCCAATTAATAACACAGTCGAAAAGGATATGCCACATAGATTTTTCCTAGGAATGACACAGCAAAGCCCTGCTCATTGAGATGACACTTGGTTTGCTTTGCTAACTATGATCTTGTGATGAAACAGATTCTAGAGTACAGGAAATTAATTATATGCTATATATATATAAGGAAGAGCTTCACCCGCCATTGTTGTATTTGCGTGGAAATTAACATGCAGGAACCTTCATATATACAAATGGAAGAGAACATGCCATTTTGTATAGTTTGTCTTAGTCTTTCACTCTTTTGGTCTCGGAATTAGTGGCGGCACATCGTAAGATCATTATGTCATCACAACCAACATCGTTTAATGGGGAAGAAATTAACAATCCACTTAGCCTAAGCTAGTTCCTCTTACACGTACATTGTTGTCTGCCTATGTTGTTTAGGCCTACATCGGCAATTTGATTAGGTAACAGACCCCTTCATGCAATTGCGTGTAACAAAAAGCCGCTACGTTGGTTCATCAATCATGAATTAATTCTCCAGTAATGTTTGTTATTCCTAGCTAGTCCTGCAGTGACGTACGTTTACTTCAAATTGCTTGAGGTACCAAAACCCTTTAGGAGTACTGTAACATAGAATCCTCCAATAGATGTCCATAGTAATTAATTTATATATAGCACTTAATTTGACGGGGAAAAATAGCTATAATGGGAAAATGATAGAAAGGGAAAATTAAATACTTTGAGAAGAAGTTCTTGACGGTATCAAGTGGAACAGTTTGTTTCTCGTGGAACATGTATAAGAGAAATGTTATTCCCACATGATTCGGTCTTATACATACACAAGAAAAGTAATCAAAAAAGGAGAAAAAAACTCTCTTCCTCTTTTTTTTTTATCACATAAATGTGAATTGTCCCACGAAATAATAATATAACTTTTTCAATATTTTTAATTTGTTGTCTAATTTGAAAATATTTTACTTCAAACATAGAATAACATAGAATTGTTAAGAGTAAAATTTGAAAAAAAAAACACTTTTCTTTTTTATTATTCTTAAATATGAATCGATATTATTACATTAAAAAAATTTCGTAATCCCATTGACTGCAACGTGAAATATATTGATACAGATTACGAATAGTTAAATTTAATACATAATGGATTTCAAAGCTTCGATAATTATAGCAATCCTAACAAATTCGATTGTGTTCTGTATGTTCTGTATATAATCTTTTATTTTCTGTTGATAAATCAAATTCCTTATTCCCTTTACCAATGCTAAAAGACAATTCTCTCTTATTAAGCAAAAGCGACAGGATTCCTATGTTGTTGGCCTGCCATTTATTCACTAACATCACCATTAGTTCAAATCATAGATTTAATAACAAATATAGTAAGAAAACAATTTAATCGACGGTAACTTGCAGCTACTTCCAAGTTATTAATTTTAAGATGCCAACAACAAATTGAGTTGATAATTAAAATTTGTTAACTAATAATTGTATTAGAATGTGAGTTTGAGCTTAACTCAATTTTAAAATCTAATTTATAAGGTGAGAGTTGTCCCTACTTATATATTTTATATTGGTTTTATCTTTAGCTAATATGAAATTTGAATTTTTCTCAATACATCTCTTATATTCAGTACTTTTGGATTTGATACGTGGATGACATAGTAGATAATCCATTTAATGGATTTAAAATAGACTCTGATATAATATTAGAATATGAGTTTAGACTTAATTTAATTTCAGAAGTTAACTCATGTCATCAGGATTGTCCTCCTATCACTTATATACTTTATATTGATCTTATTTCTAATTAATGTGAGACTTAGATTTCTCCCAAATAAGTTGTAGTTATTTAGTTTGAAGCTAGGTATATTCTTGCTTTTAATTTTTTTCACAATTGGTACGCACATTCGTAATTAGTGGCATGGTTAAGATTCCTCAATTAATTTGGTAGTCGAAAGTAACCCATGCATTGTAGAGATATGGTATATATTGTGAGATAGATACATATATGCGTGTGGTGAGTTAATTTCAATGAGTTTCAATTAGATATTACTCTTCTGACTTAATCAGCAAGAAACTTATAAGAAGAAGTGATGAGACATAAGACAAGGACAATGACAAGAAAATGAAAGACAACAACGCAAGTGTCGTGGATTTCCCTACCAAATTTCCCTCTTTGATTTTAATATATTTTTATTATTATTATTTTTGTTTGCTTGGGGTTATTATCTAAAAAGCAGGTTAAGTAGGAATTGGGATGGTATGCTTCTCAGTCTTTTCCTCATAATTGTATTATATTACTTCACTTGCATAATTAATTGATGCTACAATATGACTGTAGCAACAAATCTACAGTTATCTGTGTCTTTTCCTTTTGGCAATAACAAGTAAATGATCTCTCATTTCATAGGCCACCAATTTTTTAAGGCGTAAAACAAGGTGAGTTCTTTCAACGGTGGCAGAAAGAGAATTAGAATAAACGGTCATGGTCAGCAAGCAAATAGCCCAACTGGCTTGTATTTCCATTGATTCAATCAAACATTGTATTTATTTATTTATATATTCTTCACTGGGGCAAAAAAAAAAATGATATTTTATATTTTCGTGTTGAAGAAATTAAGACAAAACACAAGTCTAAAAAGACAACAATAAAATAAACACGGGAGAATGTCAAGAGAGAGGTCGCACAATTGTTTATTTAATTTGAAGCATATACGTGCTAAATGGAATATTTGTTGATGTATTGAGGGTAAAGCGTAAGAAGTAGGAACTAACAAATTCTTGTCGATGGATAGGGATATTCCTTGTTTTTTATTTAATAAATTTTTTGTCTGTACAAAATTTCATTTAATTAATGACGTGCTTACAAGATACGTTTCCTATATATACATTTTGATTTCTGATTATTTTATAATTTTATGCCCAGAAGAGTAATAAAATATACTTTGATTATTTTAGTTGACAGATTAACTAATTTAACAAATAAAAAATGTTTTAAAAAATATTTTAGGGACAAATAAATTTATATGTAACTTTAATTAAAAATTCATTACTAAAAATGTAGTGATACTAATATTAGTGATGAAAAGGCAATTTTGTCATAATGTATTAATTTCTTGTAATTTATTAAATAAAATATTTGTTTAATAGGTAAATAAACCCAACGTAGATGATGATGATTAAGGAATTTTATGTTTGATGAATAGGGACTAGAATGTATATCTGAATATGCATACATAATTTGAGTTATTAAAATTATGAAGTATAATTGTTTATCCATAAAGGAAAGTGTAAACAGTTTGAAATACAAATATAATATCATTCTAAAGATTACTAAGTTTATGCCTCTCTCTCTCTCTCTTTTTATATATATATATGTATATATATACTTCTCTATTTATATATATATATATATATACTTAAAGTGTGTTTGGAAACTCTTCGAGCTGTATTTGACCTGGTTTTTCCGGTCTTTGTTGAAGCTACCAATACTTGTTTCCATGTATTTTTTTTCTTTTTTCTGTTCGACGTGATCGTAAACTGCATTCCAGTTTCCAAACACACTTATTACTCTTGAATATTTTTCCCTTCACAAAATGTCTTTCACGTGTCATACTTTCAAATTACTAGATGGACTCATTTTTACTTTTTGTCGAAGGAACCCAAAATACCATGAGACCCATATCAAAACATAATTAAGCCACAGAACGCTGAACAGTGAATGGTTATATATATATATGTACTGTCTAGTCTACAAGAATTCTAAAGGGTAAATTGCAGTGAGAAAAACACAATGTATATGTATGACTATTCATAATGAAAAAGGAGACAAAAGGTAGTTTAATTTATTAATACTATTTATCTTGTTTAATTAATTCTTGTTTGGGGAAAGGGTGGGGGTTAGTCATTGATGGCAAAGGTAGTTTGGGTGAAGGAAAATTAAAGTAAATGGAAGAGAAGAAGAGGATATATAGTGACGTGCGCCGACTAGCTTACTTTATCCCATTCTTCCTTCTTTCACTAAAACTGCACTTTAGCAGCATTTGTTGTACACACACATGTCCATCTTCCCCCACCAATTCATTCCCTCATTCATACACATTTTCTGACATCATTGCACTATATATGCACACTACTTCAATTCAATTCAATTCTTCTAAGCTAATTCAATTAATTCCCTTACGGTCCTCTCAAGTAATTTCAAACCCCTACACACTTACAACGACATGAAATAATTAATTAATATTTTATAATTAATTTAATCTTGGGGTTCTGAATTCCACAGACCAATCAAGAGAGAGAGAGAGAAAAAAAGCCTTTCTTGTTTTGATTGGTACTGTCAAAAACTAAGAGTTTCCGTTTAGGGAAAGGTCATCATGGTATGGAGCCACATCATCACATAGGGAACATGCAAAAATATCTAATGCTGGGAAACACCAAAACTACCATTTTGAATCAATTGGACAGGGAAAAAGAGTGTTGAGATTTCCACCTATCAATCTATGAATTGCTACACTATTTATATATACTATGTAGCAATGCATTCATCTCTCTCGCATTGCATTCTCTGTCCTCTTTGTTCTGTTCAACAGTTCTATCTGAAAAAGACTTATAATTTGTAAACATGTTGAATGTCCCTCACTCTGACATCATTTCTGGGTCTTCTCTTTCCCATTCTACTCCTATAGTCGGCATTTGTGTTATGCTTACGTAATTGTGCACATGATTGTCTCTTGTTCGTATATATTTTTGGTCTTCTATCATCACGTACCAAAAGCAGGAGCATTAAATACATGATGTATGTGTGTTTGTGAAAATTAGAAAGAAAGGTTGAACTGGTTATTTTATTCTATGATGTCAATATTAAAAAAAAAAAAAAACAGCACCGACAAATTGGTGTATAAAGCTGTTTACTACGATGTTGTTAGCATATTGACAACATTCCAAGCATTCAATTACTTTATAGGATTTTTAGATTTCAAACGAAAATGTTCTGTTAAATTATCACATCTGATTTATTTATTTTTATATGTAAAGTGTAAACACACACAGTCAAACTTATTGAGAATTTTTTGATAATTAAATACTATGTAAACACACAATCAAACATATTAGTATATGTTTTACTCTCACTGATCTATGATTCAATGTGGTATGTTTTTCCAAGAAAGAACATGACATAAACGTAAAGGCTACGGGTGCATATACCCAGGAACATGCATGGATGTTATGAGGAATATTTTTATCAGAGTCACATTCTCATGTATCTAGAGAAACCGGCTGAGGAAAGTTTAGTATATAGGAAATCATATTCAGTCAAACTAAACAAGAACTATGCTCATTGGCTGTCAAACCCTTAATTAAGGTGAAGAACGAAGACCATCCAAGAGCAAAAATTTGACTGCCAATTAATCATGAGACCGGTAATATACAACACATTATGATAATTTGGCATCTTAATTATTCAATGTTACCATCTGATTGTGATTTGTGGCTTTTTATTTCTATAACGTACTTGACCATTATATTGCTCCAAATTGGTTTTCTAGGCACCTTGGATCGACCATTATTCAATGGAGAATATATCAAGCTACAAGATAGAGCTAGCTATATCCAACTTTAACGCCAAATTACTAAATTAAAGCATACAAAATGATTGAGTCCTTAATTGAAATGTAAAATTTTAACATATAGAGTATAATATAAAACTGCAGCTTGAAATGGATTCCCAAATTAGTGCAAGAAATTAAAACAAATACGAAGTTGCAAATTACTTGGCCATAATACATTAATTAGTTTGATAAAATTGCACCTGATGACTAGAAATTAATGCCCGAGTCGAAGCTCCAAATCCAACTTCTCCTCTTGGTGTTTAAGCAACCCTATTCCTAATTCCAATGTAATGTTTTGCTCATTCTTCTGGAAACCCTTGTGCTCCTCCTCCTCCACATAGCCCTTCATTTCCTCATCAGCACTGAAATCACTCCTTGTGTTCTCACTCATCATCTTAATTTGGCTGCTTTGAGGACTCAAAAGAGGAAATTGATGATGAGAAGGGGTGAGTCTTGGTTTCTTGTCTCCACTGGTAGAAGCTGGGGAGGGTGAAGAAGACAAAGTGAGACAAGGACTACAAAGTGGAGAAGGATGTGCATAGTTCAAAGGCTCATCAGATAATAAAGGATATGGTGAAGAAGAAGGGGGTGGTGGAAGAAGAGTTGGGTTATTATTATTAGGCTTAGTGTTAGGGTTAGGTTTAGGGCATTCAGAAACCCATGAAGATAAGGATGATCTCAATCTTGCCCGATCCCTTCTGTGAACATTCATGTGTCCACCCAATGCTTGAGCAGACCTAAACTCTCTCTTGCAAAAGCTACAAGCATAGTTTCTAGCAGGCCATGAAGTTCCCCATGGATGCTCCTCAAAACCAAAGCTATGATCCTCTCTCTGTGGAGTAGTGCTGTTTCTGTTCAGATAGTTTCCTTCCATGGAGCTTTTTCTTTATCAATTGTAATTTACAGTCCAAAAATCTGTAACCTGTAGAAAGAAGAATTAAAAGAGAACCATATAGTATAAATTATTTAAAATAGAAAGAAGCAAAAAAAATTGAAAAATTGACTTTGTTTGTTCCCATAGAATAAGTAATTATTAAGACTTATATGGATCTCTTACAAGAGAACTTTGGAGACTTCACAGTTGAGCGAGTGAGAGAAAGTGATCCAAGAATGGCTTCATATTGAAGCTTAACATCATGTGTACTCTAAGGGGCAGAAAGTGAAGATCTCTATCTGCAGGTGTACTTCATCTGCTGCCACTGGCTATAGCTGCAGCTACTGTATTTGGATATTGCTTAGCAAATAAAATGGAGGAACTGTGTGAAAGTGGTATTTCCCTTTTGCCTGATCCTGGAAAGCTCTGGCATATGGCAGGTTATAATGCCTGATACTATTGCACTCGAGTGACTTTGAACAGAAATATTGAGTATTTTGACTTCAAAAGATCAATAAAGTTAACTATCAAACCAACTTAATCACTAGCAAATAGCTCTTCCACACATTTTCTTCAGCTATATCACATAAATTTGAAAGGTGATTAATTATAAGAAATAATGTGTATAAGTAGTTCTAACATTATCAGAAAATAAAACATAAAAATAACATTTTCTCATGTAAAGTAATTGAAACATCACAAAAAAAACCTGGTGTATGAAAACAAAAATAATAATAAGAAACACATAAGATTGTCAAGTGAAAAATTAATAAGTTTGGCATCAACAATAATTTGAGGTGTTTCTGCAATGTCAATAAACATATATATTAAATGTGTTAATTAACATGATATAAAGTTTCACTATTATAAGCTGACACTAGAGTGCATTTTCGAATCACAATATAATATTATTATAAAAATAAATAAATTTATTATATATATATATATATATATATATATATATTATTTTGTGATTAGATGATAGTATAAAATTATTTAATATTGTTACTACATATACTTTTTTTTCTAATTTTATCAAATTTTATTATTGAGTCCTACACACTAAACAGAGAGTTTATTTTGTGAAAATTTAGGCTTTCTCCTCTACATAATCGTGTCATGTTAAGATTCAAGTTCATTTAATATTTTATTAAAATCAAAATGGTATGATAAATTTAACAAGCTAGGGAGAAATTTTGCCTATTTATTGTTTAAATAAAAAGGTGATAAACAATACAGTGTTATCTTCTTCAAAAGCCACGCAACTCAATGTTTTTAAATATTCTTCTATTTATCTATATATTAAGTAACTTAAGCCTACAATATTCTTATAATTTTAAAATTAGTTGATTTTTTTAAATTGCATTCAATTTAGTATATAATATACTTTTAAAAATATAAATAAATGTTAACTGTAACATTTATATTTGAAAGGGTTTTTTTTATGCAAATGCATCATAAAGTTTAAAAATACAAATAAATATCATATGTAGGATTTAATTTATTTATAGAAAGATTCATTTTAAGAATGCTGGGGATTTCAATTTATTATTTTTTTATCAGCCAAAAAAGAGTATGTATTAATATGAAGGACACAAAGGGTGGCCAAACCTATATACAAAGGGATCTCCACCACTGGTTACAAAATATTAACATGAAGTTCATATAAATATTTCAATTTATTATTAACCAGTTATCAAATCATTTTCAAGTTTGATTTTAACATATTAAATGTACAAGATTTTTTTTTACATTATAATCTAATTGTTGTTGATACTTCATTTATATGATATATATCAAGTTCATTACTATATAATAATGTGAACTAATTATACATACGTACATAATTAAATAATAATATAAATCATTTCGCACGGATAAAATATCAAAATTAAATTCCTAAATAATTCATCACTCATTTGTTTATAGCTAACTATAAATTGAGTTAGCCACTTATCAAATTGCATTAATCTTTTGATAGCTGACAAAGTTAATTAATTATCAAGGATTAAGGTAAAACAAGTTCATATCAGTCAAATTACACACTTTAATAGTACAACTTTTTTACTTAATAAATAATATTTTTTCTAACATGACATTATATTTATGTTGAGTTTATTTATCTTAAAATTTATATTGTAAAATATAACTTAATCGTAGTTGTATTTAAGTTTATGATTTAACTATATATAATATTAATATTAATATATTATGCCAACAAGTTAAATTGATCCAATCTTTTCTCAAATGTATATCAAGACTTAATCGGATTAAGTGCGGGTTTACAAAAATAACTTTACCAAACTTTTGAGCAAAATAGCTAGATACACAAGCAAATTCGTTCGAATCTATCTCATAAGCACTCTTACGTTTTTTTGTGTGTACAATTGTGATAATCATAATTGAATTGAACTTAAGACTTTATACATACTACTCAAATCTCACCACTAAACCGACACTAATTACGAACACCCTAACTGATACAATTGAATTGGCAATTTCAAATATCAAATTATTTGGATATATTCTTGCTGGGATAGACTAGAATTCTCTGCTTCTATCAGTCCTACGTGCTCTATAGATGCTTGTTTATGGGTAGTGTGATGTTTAGAATTTAAAGATATCTTGGGCTTTTTTTATTTATTTTTTGTACATGTTCTTCCTAATGTTCAAATTTATAGCATTGAATATTTTTTTCATCATTGATTATTTTTTCTTACATTACAAGCACTTGTTGGTTTTAACAAGCTAAGATTTAGTTCTTCTAAATTGAGAAATGAAATTGATATAACTATATTATTTTAAGTATTTTAATAAAAATAATTCAGAAACCGTAATTATATATTCTTATAATTTCAATATTAATAATCTTAGATGACGGATAAAAGCAAATAAAATAAGTAACATTTTCTTAGGCTTAAATATGTTTTTGATCCCTGATAAATACTTATTTTTGCGTTTGGTCTCTAATAATTTTTTTCTACGGATCGGGTCTCTAATATTTGAAATTTTTTGTCTTAAGTCTCTGCCGTTAGTCGAGATCCGTTAACTGCCTACATGATCGTAAATCGATCATGCAGGCATGTCGAGTGTAATGCTATGTGTAATCTTTATTTGATTGAGATTACATGTGAATTTTTTTTAATTAAAAATGACGTCGTTTATGAAGCTCTTTCTTCCTCTTTTTTGCAACCTTTCCACGTACTACCATCACCATTGAACAACGACCTACACCCAAAACATCTCTTCTTCTCCGATTGCAAATATAAACCCAGAACATCTAACCTCCTTGAAACTTCACCTGGATTTCCTCAAAAGGGTATAAAAAATTACAGAAAAAACAAACGAGATCACCCTCTGTTAATCACAAAAACAAAAGAAACCCCAACACAAAAATTAAAGAAACCCCCCACACAACCTCCCTCACCACAGGCATCTCAAATTACAGAAAAAACAAAGGAGATCACCCTCTATTAATCGCAAAAACAAAAGAAACCCTCAACACAACCTTCCTCACCACATGCATCTCAAAAGTTAGAAAAAACAGAAGAGATCACCCTCTCTTAATTACCTTGATGGTGTGGCCATTGGAGTAGTGGTGGCAGATGGGGGAGGGAAGGGTGAGGAACTAGGTTTTGAAGTCTTTGGGGGAGAGGGTGAAGGAGGTGAGGAGAAGGGGTTGTTGTTGGATTTGATGGGTGGGATCTGTGTGCATGGGAAACAATGTCGTTTCTTAACAAAGAAAAGAAAAAAAAAAGAAATTTTTTTAACATGTAAAACGAAATCGTTCTTTTTGCTTTTTTTTTTTATAAATTTTTTTTTTCATGTGTAATCCCAATTAGACAAAGATTATATGCAATATCACACATGACCGGTTAACGGTCACATAGATAGTTAACAGATTTCGATTAACGGCAGATATTCAGACAAAAATTTTCAAATATTAGAAACTTGATTTGAAGGAAAAAATTATTAAAAAAAAAATATTTGTCACGAAGAAAAACATATTTAAGTTTCTTTTAATTATATTCTCTAATTCAATTCATACCGTAGAATAATAATTAATATATATAGCACCTCGTCTTATGTATCTACGTTAACATGACGGCATACCAAACACTTATAATCAATTGAAAGGTGCTACTCAACCATTTTTCACCCCATATTTCATTCTGGAAGTGATTCTTTTTAGTAATGACATTGCCACCACTTGTATGGTCATATTTTTACTATTTTTTTTATCTTAATGTATTTGCCACTTTTGAACTCATGATCACATGAGCTGCACTTTTTGTTTTTTAAAGAAATAAAATAAAATCTTTTAGTTATTAGCATAGAAAAACTAAACCAACGTTCATTGTTAACCCAAGAAAATTTGTTAGTGAAAAAAGTGACAAAAAAGTTGAGGGAAAGAAAAAAGTAAAAATGCAAGACAATCATGATATGTATGTGTAAGAATTTTTGACAAAATAATTGACATATATTAACTTTTTAGAGGGAGAATAGTTTCCTAGTATTTTATTTTATCAAATAACCTTCCTTAAATTTAATTAGATTTTATTAAAATGATAATAACTCTTTCTCCCTGCAGCATTAGTTAAGAAACATATCTTGGTAAATAATACCTTATGCAAATAACATTTAGTGTGCACTGCATGAAATGATGAAGAAATTTTATTATCTAAAATAATTGCTATTTAAGTTTTATATAAAAATTAAAATTCACCAAATATTTTTAATTATAGGAAAATATATCTATATTGACTATTTTTCCTTTAGTGAAGATACTAAAAGATAAGAATAAAATGAAAATCAATTTTTTCTTATTTTTTGAGGAAATAAAAAATAATTATCTCAAACTTTGTACCTTGCACCAAAATACTTTAATTTTCCATTTCATCTTAATGAAGCATTAAACTCTTATCATTGTTATAATAGACTATTCTGTAAACTTGGGGATTAAGTTATTAATACAAAACAAATTTGGATCTTTTTTGTTATTATAGAAAGATAAACAACCTTACTAAATTTTGTGTTTTACAAATGCACATCTTGAATATTTTCACATTGTCTCAATTAAATTTTAAATACATATTTACAGTAAACAGTAGGGATTATTTTAACAATAAGAGTAGATCTCAACTATTTTAATGAGATAAAATAAAAGTTAAAGACACGTACCTATTTGTAAAAGCCATAAAGTTTAGGGTGGTTATATTTTCTTTTTATTTTTTTACATAACGGACAATGAAATTAAAAGTAACTTTTAGAGTCAGTTATTTTAGTGGATTCGAATCCCGCTATAGATGCAAGGTATTTGTTGATCGACAATTTGTGATGTTACCTTTATAAACACTATTTAGACTCAATTCACCTAAATTTTTCTAAGAAAAAAAGGAAAGGAATAGAATTGAGCTAACAATAGGGGCAGGGCAGCTTAATTGTCTTAAGTACGAAAACATCTTAAGAAATTCTTAGACGTTAGAAACATCGAAAAGCTCTGAAAGATTTACCACTATGCAATTCAGTGGCCGAACCTGTAGGGTAAATCAATGATATCTGGAAGATGAAGCGCCAAGCAGATGGAACTGCAGCGTAGTAAAGTAGAGAACCACAAAGACAGAAAACAAGAAAAACCTCTGGAAAGCTTTTATATACAAAAAATTGTCACTCTATGTGTCATTTGACATCAAATAATATAGAATTCAGAAGGGACATAAACAATGTGAAACACTGATCAAAGGGTTCATCATGGGTTGACACTTTTGCTACCTCTACCTTACTGATCTACAGGATCCTGAGATAAACTGTGTATCTACAATTTTTTTTAGAGCATGTGGCAAAGGAATTAACATGCCTAACCAATGCCACCTCCAAATCTTTGTGTTTCCTCCTTGTTTCCCCAGAGACAGAGGACACGTAAATTTAAGCCCGATAAGAAATACAAATTTTACTAGAAGAAATCATCAAATGAACCCTCCTTTCCACTTTCAGATCCTGAAAATGCAATCATGAATAAAAGGAAAAATGATACTGTCAGACATGTCTCATTTCTGTCTTTTCATACATAACAAGAGGACAATTCAAACAAGAAAATCCAAACATAAGCCATGTTCTTACTATTATTTTATTGCAATTACTATTACTGTCATCCTAGATGCATATAATTGCATTATTATAGGAAGCAACTAAAAATCATACTACGCTACTTCCATAACCTTCTCTTTGATATTCCACTGCAAACCCCAGAGTAGAGGCTGCAAGGTCTCAAAAAGAGTATTTCTATTCTTATTTATAAAAATACATTTACAATACACATGACATGATCCTTATATATTGGCATTTGGCATTACTCCCTCTGACTACCAAATTATTTTCTCCCAAGGCAGTAAGCAAGTTTGATGGGAAGATAATTAGTACATTGAAATTTGGGGAGAAAGTTGGACTAACCCGATCCATCCCCTGCAGTGACATCCTGAACTACTAGTTGGAAAGAATTTGACTCTGGGGAAGATAAAAGTTCAGTATTTGAAACAGGAGCCGGAAATGTGAAATCAGAGTCTGTAGATGAAGTATCAGAGTTACTGGAAGCAATGTCAACCCTAGCAATAGGTCGAAAAGTTGAACTCAATCTTGATGAAGTACTCAAGATCGCCTTCAGCTCGGCAACTTGACTTGACATGGAAGATATCATCCTGATACACACTAATTCAGATCTAGCATTAATCAAATAGAATTCAGTTTTAAAAGTCATAATTCCAATCGCAGTGATGTCCATAAATGGCAGAAAAGAAAACAATTTCTTATAATGTCACCATGGTTAAACCCTCTTTAATGTTTTACCCCCAGGTTATATTCTTTTAATGTTCCAAATAGGCTTTTGAACATGACTACAATATAGTACATTGGACATTTTCTTTCCAGTCCTTCCAACTAATACTGATAATGTACAGTTACTTATTAACATAAATTCCATAACTTTTTTTTTGGTTATGGAAGCAGATCTTTCAAAAGCAACACTTCTTCATAAATTAGGATGACTCTATATCTTCTTCCCAAAGGACAACTATAGGACTACCTAACATACATAAATGAAGCTTTTGAAATATTCATCAAGAATATGCCATACTGATGGAGAACTCCAGCAGCAGCCCCTGAAGTAAAGATCAGTAATATTAACAAAGGAATAAAAAACTATTTCAATCTCTCAAGCATCAGTTGCCTCGTGCTTACTGATGAAGAAACTTTTGGGAACACTAATGAGGTAACTTCAGTTATTATAGTTCTATTTAATTAAGAATTATTTTCATGCTTGCATGATGCATTCAATTCAAGAGGTGATGCCTAAAGGGGAATGAAGCCAATTTTTCCTTCTTCCACAGCTTTGCTTATTTTTCCCCTTCAATTTGCAACTGTTGAAACTTGAGATCTTCAACACACAGACTTTAGAATTATTTCTTTCAAAACTGTAACTATTATTGCCTTAATTTACCTAAAATTTGTTGACCCTTTACATTCCAAGTTTGTAATAATTCTTTTGGAAGATGGATTATGGTATTGTTTATATATCATCAGATATTTCTATAAAAGTTCAATCCTATAAGTTTGCCAGGTCAATAAAAAGTAATCAGTGACTTGATATGAATAAATAAAAAATAATATTGGAAAAGCAGGACTTATCAGCATAAGTTCAACTTGAAACAACCATGTCTTAATAGTGTGTATGTCTGCTAAGAGTGTTCCATGAATGTTGACAGAATGATTTTGATCCTTTCAGCACCACCATCATATGGTTTTATAATTGTTTATGCAAGTTCTATATTCAGTTGAAAGATAATATATCCCTTAGCAAAAGTACATAGGGAACACACATACACAGTTATTCTGGATCTGTCTTGCTCCTTCCTTTATCCTATCCATTTTCCTCTTGGTATATCATACACAGTTAACCCTCAGATGGATTTCGGTATTGGAAAAAAAATAAATTTGCAAAATTACATGAATCTTCAAGGGGATAAAATTAATACTACCTGTTCAACGAGTCCTGAAGCTGATGTACTCTTTTTTCAGTTTCTGCTAACTTTTTGCGTAACTCTTCACTAGATCCTTGAGCTTCTACATATTTCCTTTCATATTCATCACCTCTTTGTTTTTCTTCCTGCAACATGACCTGGGCAATGCGATTATTATTAGATAAAACTTGGTAAATTTGAATTAAATAATTATAACCATAAGCCAAATCCCGTTATATTGTACACAGGACATGTATGACATAAAAGCAGCAGATCATTATAACATTGACAACCATGTGATTCTTTAAATGATGCTTTGATCTGATATATTGAAATGTGAAAACCACTCCTAAGAAATCATCTAAGATACTGTAAAATATTCGAAGATACAATAAGTAAATTATGAGATATTTCCTGGATCAGTGCTATACGTTACGAACCCTCAAGCACAAAAATAATCATGGAGATAATGAGATCATCACCGTAGAGTGCTAGATTTTAAGGAACTCAACAATGGAAAAAGGATGAGACATGCCATGGCCCATGGAGGATGGTATAACTCTTATAAATGTCATGTTGAAATTACATGGATTTAGATAAAGAAGGAGGAAAAGAAAACAATAGAATATAAAGTTTGGCGTGTAATGGTATAGTACAAAAGACAAAGAACTAAATCTTAATTATACCAAAACTAAACTCCCAATCATAATTTAAAAAGGAAACACATATTAAGAAATATAGAAACCACTTCTTTAAGAGATAATCTACGATACTATAAAATATTCTAAGATAGAATAATGATATTCTGGAATATTTTATTGATATTCTAAGAAAGATAGTAGATATACCATGTTTACCTTCAAGTTTTTTATTTCTATAGTAAGAACCTCAATCTTTTCAGTGTCTTTGAGAGGAATAGAGGAATCCCTGATAGCTTCAATGCTTTCATCATCTTGGAAAGGACTTGAGGATTCTTCTTGGACAGGATTTGAACATTCTTCCATAGAAGGACTTTCATTTTGCGCAGGTGTCTCAAAAACCTGGCATTTCATGATAGCAAACCAGTAGTTCATTTTGTTATGTCAGCAGCCAGAACTTCAAGATAATTATGCTAAGAGAAGGTAGATAATGTGTTTTTGTATTCATTGTCATTTACAGCACCAAAGACATTCCTAAGTTTTTTCTTCCAGAAAAGGAAGAAGTCCTAAAAGCTGTAAGAAATTAGGAGAGGGCTCCACAATAGTTTTGAATTATACCTCTAACAATTAAATATTCCCCTATTTACAAAGCTGACTAGCTGCTACTAATAATTATAAGGACAAGGAACATAAATATACAGAAATTTATCAATTATCAAAGTTAAAATATTAGGCTTAATTGCATTTTGGTCCTTCTAGTTTGAACTTTGTGCAATTTTGGTCCTCTAAGTTTTATTCCAAGCTAATTAAGTCCCTCTATCATTAAAGTTAAGTAAATTTGGTCCCCCAATGAATTTCTTCTATCTAAAATCCTCAAATTTTCAAATTTTTTTACCCAAAATCTTTATAAATTGAATTGATTAAGTTGTCTTGTACTCAAAACTCACCAACCAAAACATCAAATTTCACCAAAAATAAAAAAAATCTCAAAATTTACCTTCTTTAAACCCTAATCTCACATCTTGTAAAATACTTCAAATTTTATGTTTCAACTAAATTTCTTACTTCTAAACTCTTAATCTATCATAATCCCCCCCCCCCCAAATATTTGAATAGAAAATAAAATAATAATCTGGTAAGTAAAATAAAATTGACATGTGACTAAATTTGCTTACTTTTAAAAATAGAAGAACTCAATTAACTTGAAAAAACTTGAGGGACCAAAACTTTACATAGTCCAAATTAGAGGACCAAAAGTATAATTAAGCGCAAATATTAAAATATACAACCTTCTGTTCATGTTTATCACTGGAGTGATTGATGGTTTGTGAACTGATTGATGCTTTCCTAAGGTTCTGATAGTCAGAGAGAGCTTTATGCCGGCGCCAATTGGACTGCATTTTTTTCATTCCTAAGATTTCAGGCAACAAAAAAGCATTTAAAAAATAGGATAAAATATGTTTTTCGTCCCTCAAATTTGGTTATATGTTTTAGTCCCTATATTTTGATATTAGATGTAGGGACTAAAAGCATATTAGATTTTTATAGGGATTAAAATAAAAATTCGAGATATTTTGAGGGACCAAAAACATAATTTACCAAACCCAACATTACAAGCACAGCTCTAACCTGAATAGTAGTCGATGCACTAATTTGCTTTCTATATCTAAATTTATTACAAGCAGCCACTGCTCGAAAACCTGTCTGCAAGACAATGGCAGAGATCTTTATTTCGGTGTACCATTTCCTGGCTAGTGTTCCACGCATATACTTTTGAATTCTGACTGCACCTGCTTCCCTCTTCATGTGATAATACGATCTTCGAGCCAGTTCTCCTAAAAGTTGAAACAATGAAAGCTTAATATAATAAATTGAGTAAATAATACTTGTAGATTTTTATGAAAAACTTCTTAAATCTTAAAAGTCTTCATTATTTATGCATTTCATTAACTAAGATAATTTTTGGTACTTGGCTCCCTTCCTATGTGTAGAAAGGCTCAAGACTACGAAAGAATCTGTAAAAACTATAAAAGAAAAAAGGACTTGTAATTTGAATTGAATGAAGGTTCATCTCAAACTGAAAGACTTCATGCTATTCTGCCCATAGAGATACTCCTCCAATGAGTAACCAAGGCAGATACAAAAGCTTTTTGTCTTTCACATAATACAAAAAAAAAACAAATAACTGACCTCTGCAAATGGATTGCAGAAAAACAGAGGACTTTTGCAATGCAATATATCTTTTCTGACTAAAATGAGTTTTAGTATGCTTTTGGATAACTATTGCAGAATTACTGAGCAGGAATGCTCTCCGAGCATCCAATTCAGCCATCTGACCAGCTCTTAGGAATATTTGTGTTTCACCTATCTGCAAAAGTAGCCAGATCACAAAAAGTTCAGCTGAACATAGGAAAGCATCTTGCAATAAAGGATTTTGGTCAACATGAGTAAAAATATGCATCATTTGTCAATTGTCATAAGAATGGTTTACACATTTCATTTCATGCCCCCAGTCAAATGGACAAGAACCAAAAAGAGATTGCGAGAAATAAATGACAGCAACTTTAATGTTATAGGATAACAAATTCTTTTAATTTTTCATTCCTTAAAAACATACAAAATTCAATAGATTTCCAGCTCTACCTGATAACCTGTCAGCCCAATCTTCTCCAAAATCTTTTTACATGAATCCTTTTCTTCGAAGCTACATATGTGTGGATCATTTTTAAGATGGGAAACCAAATAAATGTCAAAGTAGAAAGCATGGTATCGAAACTATTTGAGCAAAAAGAACATGGCTAAAATTGTCATTAAGCTGCACTTACTTCCCTTGAAGAACCTCCGGAGCAAGAATGCCTAATCGAGTTAAGAAATCATGAAAGGTCCAGTGAGTGGGGAATCCAGCACATTTAATTCTTACTGCTTCAAGAACACCCTACAATATCAACAATGGGTGAAAATTCTACAGAGGTAAGTTTAATTAGAGCAAGCAAATAGCTGTTGTAACTTCTAATTGCCTAGTCATCACATTATTCACAATATTTTCAATTGCAATTTCTAATTGTCCTCCATTAAATATGAATAGACAAATAGAAATGCAATTATTTAAAGTTTGACTGAATAAATAAAACCACTACTTAATTGAGAGAAAATAGGAAATAAGTAGCTAGTTGAGGATAAGAACAGGCAATGGAAGTGTCAATAGTCCTATCCTCAAAGCAAATATGGTAGAAATCAATTTCAAATTTTACTTACACCAGATCGTAATTGTTGGATAACATTCATATTTTCAAATATGAAAGGTTTTAATAGACTATTTGGCTTTATACATCTAATATAGTGTGGCTCTGTCAGATTGAGTGCATCCATCAACTGTTGTAATTGTAGCTGCATAAATAAGCACAACAGTATTAACCTTCCACCTTTGGATTGCAGTAAGGCTTATCAGATACATAAAGAACCATATTTTAGATACCTTGAAACGAGAACCAATAGAAGAAAATTTAGCAGATTTGGCTGTTTCCTCAGAAAGTGGAGCAAAAAGGCCTGATACAAATGAACATTTTGAAGCACTTAGCATGTCTTGATGTTCAGGAACAACATAGTCTTTGTTCTTGTCTAAAAATTGCTCAGATTGATACTGAACCTGAAAAGTGGATAAATAACAACTTTCAGCAGAACTCCAGTGAAAAGAGTTGCATAGCAATGTTAAAGACTCAAACTCACCTCCCCTGCATAATGAACAACAGAGAAATCTGAGCGTGCCAATTTTGGCTTGATGAAGCGTTTGTGATCTTTGAATGTCTGATAAAGCTTCTGTGAAAATGTTTCATGAGTTGACTTCGGAAACATACTGCAAGCAGACAATGAACATGTCAATAAAGGTACTACTAATTTCGAAGGAAAAAAAAAATCAAAATTGTTACACGTTTATACGCTGTCTATGAACAATTTTGAAAATATAATCGATGACTTCATCAGGAGAGATTATCAGGAAACAACCATAATAAGATAATGTACATTTTTTCTTGGAAAAAGTTATCAGTAAAGAAGAGACTAAAACTTACCCATTCTTTCACTTTAAATTTATAAGAATGAATATCAAATCCTAATAGTGCCAAATATCAATGCGTCACATCCCATTACATACAGAAAACTTAGACTGCCATTTATTAAAACAGTAACAATCTATTCAAAGATATAATGCATGACACAGTTATGGAACTCCTCCCATTTCTCTATTCGTTCCTTTTTTTCAAATATAAATGCATACACAGCAAAGAAGAAAGAAATTTCTTCATACCAAGCTTCATCGAGCAGAGCAATGATTCCACCTGGTTTCTGAAAAAGAAGACGTTTTTTATATCAGTGTTGTGACATTCTGAAAGTATATTCAGAGGATACAATTTAAGAAAGTTCTGAAGTAAATAATCCATAAATAATTCAAAACATAATTCCTGAATATGGCGAAATCATGTTGTGAGAACTGAGAAGCTATCACCACAAATATCTTGACTATAGAATGCGTTATGGATGATGATCCTGGAATCTTTCCAATGCCATGACTGACAAATGATAACCACCTCAAGGCTTCCATCGATCAAATAGTGTGTATCAGTGTAAACAAGACAAGAACTACACAGTACACACTATCAATTGTAAACATAGCCAACTGCCAGACATCTGGTCTAGCAGCATCCACAATAGGTACAATATGTACCAGACAATATCTCAACCTAACTAGTTTCTCTTTTACAATAAAAAATGATTTTAAGATTACAACAACAACAACAACAACAACGCCTTATCCCACTAGGTGGGGTCGGCTACATGGATCAACTTCCGCCATAATGTTCTATCAAGTACCATACTTCTATCCAAATCATTAAGTTCGAGATCCTTCTTGATAATCTCTCTTATAGTCTTTTTGGGTCTTCCTCTGCCTCGAATTGTTTGCCTTCTCTCCATCTGGTCTACTCTCCTCACTACAGAGTCTACCGGTTTTCTCTCTACATGCCCAAACCACCTAAGTCTATTTTCCACCATCTTCTCTACAATAGGCGTTACTCCAACCCTCTCTCTAATAGCTCCGTTTCTAATTTTATCCTGCCGAGTCTTACCACACATCCACCGCAACATCCTCATCTCCGCTACACCTACTTTATTCTCGTTGACCTGAAGTTTTACGTAAATGATTTTAAGATTGATTACGCCAAAATCATTATTCATGTAAACAACCTTTGCAGATGGTAATTTAGACATAGTAACAGTAGTTAATGACAAGTGTCTAGAAAACAGACAGGTCTTTGCAATGCATAATCTATCAGAAAACCTTTGAAGCATTGGTACTTCTAAAATCATGCCCTACATGAATTGGGTATTGGTTACTTCTAAAATCATATCGTAATTTGTACACATATTGGGTACGGACTTGTACCCAATACTCGTTGGGTACTCATGTGTACATATTGGTTACGTACCAAAAGTATCTTTCAAAACAAATTAGGTACTTAATTTGGGTATGCATGAAATTTTTTGGGTACGTATCAAGCCCGTAGCCAAACCTTCCTGTTGTGATAGAAATTGGAGAACATATTCCTTTATCAATTCTATGAAAAGAAATAGGTTCAACCATATGAGAAGAAGATTTAGTTTTTATACATACAAAAGTCGTTGTCTCCTTTTAAGAAAGAGCAAGAGTTATTAGGAGGGTGAGAGTAAAATTTGAAATATTAGTCGAGATGAATGGGATCCACTTGAAGGGGTTGGCATTCTTCAAGTTGTTATTCTTTCTCTTGACGAACCAGTCACAGAGGTGATTCTTTTGAGTGATAGTGGACAAGAAAATGATGAGATTGAAACTGTTTAAGTGTATGTCATAGACATGCTTAAGTGTCATAGTATTTATTGGAGAGCATTTACGTATTATAGTTTTTTATTATGAGATTTTTTTTGTCACGTTGAATTTAATTTCCTTTTGTATTATAAATTATGCTTATTTGTGTTTTTTATTATTTATAAAATTTAGTCATGTTTATATTAAATTCTTTTTTTTTTTTAGAATTACATTGATGGACCCGAACCCTAGATTTTTTAAAAATCCCATATCCCATACCCATACTCATACTCGTATCTTGTACCAATATTGTACCCATATCCATGCAATGTAACAAAAAAACCTAGTTTTTATGAGCTATGCTAGTTGCCTAAGTAATGTACATAAATTATGGTGGTTACAAAAATATATATTGTATATCAAGAAAAAATATATTTATCATAGTTCATAAGTTTTTTAAAGTTAAAACTTACAAAAACAATTTTCATTATTTTTCTTTAGTGTAAGAATTTATTCAAAGATATTGAATTTGTCAGAGATAAACCATTGTTGAGCCTACTCAAAACAAAGTTTGTACGAAATTTGATTCTTAACAACTAGCTTCTATGACCAAATAGTCAGGAGTTCAATCCTTGGTGTGCCTGTTTTTCATGATTAAGTTAAATTGAAGCAAAAAGTAAAATAGGCCTAAGCAGTTCTGCACATTCCAAACCTATAAGGCTCATGTAAAGAGGCGTGTTTGAGATAGAAAATCCATTTTTGGGCCACTGGTCCTCTACCTAAGTTTAAGCTTTTATGAAACTTGACACCCTTAAAGTAGGCCGTGTTGCACACCAAAGGGAATCAATATTTTGCTAACTAAATGACAGGAACCATACTATGTTCATATATAGCAGCTAACCATTGTATTAAATTTGACAATGGACCTTGGATCAGAAATGTGGGTCAGCAATCGTTTGCTTCTGAATTTCAAAAGTATTACTTAAAAAAAAAAATGCAAACCTATAAGGTATGCTTTCACAATTCCTTTAATAAATACTAAGCATAGACTAAAAGTTTGAAGAAACCTTTTCAATGAGATCCAGTACATCTTGATTATCTACAAATTCTAAGTAGCTCCAGTCAATCCCTTCTTTTGTGTATTCCTCTTGCTCCATCTTAAACACATGCTGAAGCACACCATTGACATCAGATTAATATTAAGAGAAAAGTCTCACAGATGAAGTTGTCAAATATATGAAAAACTAACCTCATACCTGGTTGAAGTGTTGTTGCAGCTTTTCATTTGTGAAATTTATACAAAACTGCTCAAAACTACAAAGAGGAAATTACATATCAGCATGGATTTATCTTATTTAATGAAGCACCAAAATTAAAGGGAGAGCTTGTTTGCAAATATGTTTTTTCCAACTCAAAATATTAATGGTATTGAAGGAGAAGGATAATTTTAAGGATAAGGAGTTCAAACTACCAAAGTGCATTGAAGTAAAGAAGCTTAGAGCAATAGGAGCTGTGCAAACATATAAATGCACATATATTTTAACAAATATGAATGTGGATTGTATAAGACCTTGTGTTGTACACATGTTTGTATGTTTCTTCCTAAATCAGAGTATGCAAACATACAATAACAAGGTTACATTAAAAAAAATCTATTCTCACCTATTCGTTTGAAAGCTTTCAAAGCCATATATGTCAAGAACACCAATGAGACATTTTGAGCTAGGATCCTGCCCAATGGAGATATTAATTTTTTGGACTAACCTGGACATGACAAAAACACATAATTGTATTTCATGTTTTCGATTCCATCTATGGTGAAATAAGAAATCATTCAGACTTACAAAATCATATTACCAGTCAAATAATCGAGAATATAGTGTTTTGGCTAAACCATCCCTGCTAACTGTAGCACCAAGAGGATCAAGACTTCTTTTGATGATTTCTTCTGGAGTAATCATCACACGCTCACGTAGTGCACCTTCCAAACAATTAGGATCACACCTGAAATATGAATAAACTCAATTGATAAATAATATCAATACAAAGATATTGCAAAATAATAACAGCAAAATTCAGCCATACATGAGAAGTTCTGCTGTTGTTTGGAGATGAAACCTGGATGCTTCATCTTCTAGAACTGATGAATCAGTTTCTTCTGATTTTGCAAACTTAATGTTTCCAAGATGAAGAATAGCAGCTACAACTCTGAAAATAGCATCCTGAGAGGAGGAAGGAAGGAAATATATTACCAATTTTAAGATTTTCTGTTTTATTTGGAGAGGCAGCTAAATGAATTATTATAATCACCAACAAAATTTATAGCTATACCTGCTCCTCCTGACTGATTCCCACTATATCCATGGCTCTCTTGGTGCTCAGATACTCTTGAGCAGCATTTACACCAACTAATTCATAGCAATTGGATTGATTAAGGTAGTGAAATGATCTAGGATCTCCCAACTTATATTTCTCCTTTTCCTAAACAAAATCAGGATGCTGCCAATAAAATTATAAATGACATGAAGAATGGTGAATAGAAGATCTAGCTTTGACTTGCCTACCTCAGGAGGAGAAGCACAGAGAAGGTAGAAACAATGATAGTTACGCTCAGGATCTGAGATTTGGCAAACACGAGATTTCTCAAGAAGATAAGTTCTAATGGCTGCACCAGATATTCGTCCATACTTATTAAATTGAATCTCAACAAATTTTCCAAAACGGCTGCAAGAAAATAAAACAAACAGAAGTAGGTATATAACTGCTACTTGTTATTGAAATCACCAATTCATAAATGAGAAAAAACTTTTATGATGCCCAGAACTTCTTAATGACTGTGTGAATACAAATAACATGGAAAGTAGAAAAAGATCCCAATGAAAAATATCGTCTTCCATTTCCATGAGCATTTGATCCTGATTCATGACAACTAAAAAACATTGAGTATGTAAATGATGATAAAATCAAAAAATGAAGAAAATTTGAGTCAAGTATTCAAAAACCTCCACCTATACAAGATACTAATATGAATATAAACCATATGCTAGAAATCATACACATGAAAATGCAAGTATGGAGCTGAAGAAATATAGTATAAAAAGGATATATTTATCACACACATAATGTAACATATCAAAAACCAAGCATCATATAACATGACCAGAAATCTCTTACCTGGAATTGTCATTTCTAACAGTTTTTGCATTACCAAATGCTTCAAGAACTGGATTTGACTGCATCATTACAATTTAAAACTTTAAGGGGAGTGATGAGTTCAACATTTGCCAGAAATAAACTATGAAATATGAACCAATTGACTAACCAAGAGAAGAGTAATCAAAACCAGAATGCTAAGTTTGTGGACACTCCTATGAATCCCAATACCAAGCTACTGGAACAAGGAAGCCTTTTCTCTAATTTAACCCAATGTGATAAAAGATTAGTTGGAAAATTGAATTACCTCACAACAATTTGTCTAGATATCTAATTTCCTATTAGTGTGGTAAGCCAGCTTCTCAATTATCCATGTGATAATCATTGGAATGTAGTGATTTGTATCGTGAAATATATTAACGGAGCCCCAAGAAAAGGCTTCTTGTATGAAGAGAACGATTATACACATCTTGTGGGATATTCTGACAGAGATTGAGCAAGCTCTCCTATTGACAAGAGATCCACTTCCAGGTTTTGCAATTTTATTAGACATAATTTGATTTCATGGAAGAGCGAGAAACAAAATGTTATGGCAAGATCAAGTGCAGAAGCAGAATATAGAGTTGTGCCACATTCTTGTTCTTGTATTTATGACTCATTCTGTAAATAATACTCTCCAATGTGTAAGTTATACACACGGTTCTCTCCTATGGTTTCTCCTATTTTTCATCTCAACTTGAAATGAACTGTTGAATTTATTATAAAAAAAAAAACATTATCTACTGATACGGTAGGGTGAGGTATATATTAGCCATAAACTAATATTAGACTTGAAAGATAATAATCTGAATATTATTGTAATTCTCTATTTTCAAAGAGTGAATACAAGACTTATTTATAAGCTGCCAGCAACCTAATTAAGGAAAGAAATACAATGGAACAAAATCTGTACAAATCAAATTTGTACTAATTACAGAATAAAATCTGTGCTAATTATGGAATGTATCACAACACTCCCCCTCAAGCTAGTAAATGTATATCTATCATTCCCAGCTTGCAAGTAAGGTCTTGAAGCTGCTCCGTGGGAAGTCCCTTGGTGAAATGTCGATCTATCTCTATGAAGCTTTGAAGGGATGTATTCGGTGGCTATAAGACCACTGTACTATTTCTCCTTAATGAAATGTCGATCTATCTCTATGTGCTTTGTTCGATCATATTGAATTGGATTGTGTGCAATGCTGATGGCGGACTTATTATCACAAACCGGCATAGGAGCTTCATATTTTATTTTGAGGTCATCAAGTATGAACTTCATCCATAACAACTCACAAACCCCTTGAGCCATAACTCTGAATTCAGCTTCTGCACTTGATCTTGCAACTACATTTTGCTTCTTACTCCTCCATGTTACTAAATTTCCACCCAAGAACATGCAGTATCTTGTGGTGGATCTCCTATCAACAATTGATCTTGCATAGTCAGCATCAGTATATACTTTCATGGATAAATTTCTCTCTTTTTTAAACAACAATCCATTTCCTGGAGAAGACTTTAAGTACTGAATGATCCTATTTACTGTCTGCAAATGTCTCTCTCTTAGGTCATGCATGAACTAACTAACCACACTAACAGCATAGGCTATATCAGGCTTGATGTGGGATAAGTAGATAAGTTTTCCCACAAGTCTCTGGTATTGTGTCTTTTCTACCTTTGGGCTTTCTTCATCATTTCTAATCCTGGGATTTTTCTCTATGGGCACTCCAATGGTTTTACAGCCCAACTTGCCAGCTTCTTTGAGGAGATCAAGTATATATTTTCGTTGAGAAATGAAGATACCCTGCCTAGAGTATGCAACCTCTATCCTAAGGAAGATCCTTCATTTCAAATTGGGTAGCCAACCTTTCCCTTAAGGTCTGTTTTTCAAGCTCATCATCGCTTGCAATAATTATATCATCGACATAGACCAAAGATACCATCTTAGGGGTGTTTTATAATGAAAGTATGGTCACCTTGGCTTTGTTTGTACCCCAAAGATACCATAGCTTGAGTGAACCTATCAAACCAAGCCCGAGCCATATAGGGCCTTCTTTAGTCTGCAAACTTTATTTCCTCCATTAGTGGCACCATATCCAGGTGGAATCTCTATGTATACTTTTGCCAAGCTTTCATGTAAGAAGGCATTTTTAACATCAAATGGATGCATCTCCCAACCAAAGTGCGCTGCTACGGAGATGATAATCCTGACTGTATTCATGTTTGCCACTGGAGCAAATGTCTCCTCATAATTGATCCCATAGGTTTGGGTGTATCCCTTTGCAACCAACCTCGCCTTATACCACTCCAATGAGTCATCAGTCTGATATTTAACTGTATATACCCACCTACAACCTACTGCCTTTTTGTCTTTCGGTCTCTCTACAATCTCCCAAGTCTCGTTCCTTTCCAATGCACCCATTTCTTCATTCATGGCTCGAACCCAGTTCTCATCCTTTAAGGCTTCTTGTACTGATGTAGGAATTTTGATAGAATCAATAGTTGAAATAAAACTCTAGTGCTGTAGAGAAAGATTTTTAGTAGACACAAATTGGGATATAAGATATTTTGCACAAGATCTTTTTTCTTTTCTCAAGGCAATTGGCAAATCATCTAGGTTAGATTCACAAGAGGCATCTAAGGTGTCCTCAAGAGTATGAGTTCTTACCTTCGATTCGGATGATTGAAGTTGTTGTTGGACCAGGTCGGGTTTTTTCTTCGCTGGTACTGGTTCCCAAAGTGTTTGTCCTCCTTATGTTGAATTGGTGATGATGCTGGTTCAGGGTCTTTGTCATCCTCCATAGGAGTGAAATCCTGTAACAAGGGAAAACATGACAGCTCAAGGATCTCAACTTCGAGACTACTCTCCCCCTGAATCGGAGGACTAGTGAAGAAAGACTTTGTTTCATGAAAAGTGACATCCTTGGAAACATAGACACGAAGACTTTGAGGGTGATAACAATTGTACCCTTTTTTGTTTGAGGCATAACCTATGAAGACACATTTAATGGCCTGAGGATCTAACTTTTCCCGATGCGGACCATGAACATGAACAAAGAGAGGACATCCAAAGACACGACTCTGACAACTGGTCATAAGGGGAACAGAAGGATAGTATGTGGTTATGAGTTGAATAGGACTAACACCATTTAAAACACGAGAGGATGATTTATTTATCAAGTAAGTGGCGGTTAGAACAGCTTCCCCCCCAGTAAGACTTAGGAACAGACATTTGGAAGAGTAAAGCTCTAGCAACCTCAAGGAGATGTCGATTTTTCCTTTTTGCAACCTCATTTTGTTGAGGGGTGTCCACACAAGTTAACTCATGAACAACACCATTATCTTTGAGGAACTTAGAAAGGTTTTGATTCACATACTCTCTCCCATTATCAAAACGCAATCTTTTAATTGGACTCCCAAATTGCGTTTGAATTATACGGTAAAAGTTTACAAACAATTGAAAAACTTCATATTTGTCTTTCATGAGAAATATCCAGTAACCCGAGTACAGTCATTAATGAAAGAAACAAACCACTTTGCACCAGAAATATTATTGATAAGTGCAGGTCCCCATACATCCGAATGAACAAGATCAAAAGGTTTAGAACTTTTCTTAGTACTAGGAAGAAAATTTGTTCGATGGTGTTTAGCAAACTCGCAAACATCACAATGAAAAGACTCGATTGACATTTTTGCAAACAAAAAGGGAAATAAAGACTTAAGGACACTAAACGGAGGATGACCCAGACGTCTGTGCTGAAGCCATATTTGGGAGGATGACCAAGGTTCTGAACTTGTCTGGTGATTAGAAGTGAAAGCCTTCTGTTTGGTACACTCTTTATTGTCCTCATGCTGCAAGTAGTATAATCCACCCTGCTCTTTAGCAATTCCAATCGTCCTCCCTGTGGCAAGATCTTGAAAAACACAATGGGAGTGGAAAAATGTCACAACAAAGTTTAAGTCTTGGGTGATTTTATGAATAGACAAGAGGTTATTAGATAGTTTGGGAACATAGAGCACATTGTTCAAATGAAGGGAAGATTGAAGTTGAATGTTACCGCAACCAATAACGGGGGTATGAGAACCATTAGCGACAGTGATGTGTTGGTTACCAGTTAAAATGGTGTAGGATGAAAAATAAGAAGAGCGAGGTGTCATATGATCAGTAACAACAAAGTCTATAATCCAGATATTTTCAGTACCAGAAGCATTAAAGGATAGGAAGCTAGAACTCTTACTAGTCATGGTTAGTCATGGTTAGAGAACAAGAGCTAGATGTCATACTAAGAGAGTCCATAAGGGCCTATAGAAGTTCCAATTCTGCTTTGCTGAGAGCTGGGATCTCCTTTTCAGCCTGTGGGATAGGTGTGTATCTTACACCTTCAGAAGCAGACGTTGCTTGATTAGCACGCCTTTGTGTGGCACCTTTGAATCCTCCGACGCGCTCAAGTACCTTCTCCTTTCCATGAAGTCTAAAACATTTCTCCTTAGTATGACCTGACTTCCTACAATAGCTGCACCAGCGATCATCACGGTTAGCCTTTGTGAGAGGCTTCCCAAATGAAGAGGATGAGCCTTTTGTGGGACCCTTGCCAGTAGCTAAGGCTGAACCATCAACAAAACTGCTCCCTTCCAACATTACTGACCTCTGAGTTTCTTCTCCTTGTACAGTGTAGAACACCTCTGAGAGAGAAGGAAGTTTTTCTTTGCCCAAAATCTGAACCCGAATCGGATCAAACTCAGTGTTTAGTACAAAAAGAAATTTAAAGATTCTCATCCTTTCAATGAACTGTGTCATGTGGCAGAATCAGCTGTGGGCGTCATTTTCAAATCCTGATGTTGATCCAACTCAATCCATAAACCATTCAACGTCCCATAATAATCTGTTACTGAAAGACTCCCCTATTTGGTATTGAAAACCTTGTTCTCTATCTCATAACATGCTGCAATATCTTTCTTCATAGAATACGTCTGACTAAGATTTTCCCAAATCTCCTTAGTAGTGGAGAAGTACATACAGTTCTGGCTGATTCTTGAGTCATAGAATGCCATAACCAGGTCATGATAAGAGAGTCTTCATCATCTCAGGCTTCATACTTAGGATCTGTTTGGGCTGGAGGTTCTCCTTCTATGTGGTTCAACTTCTTTCGTCCCTTGAGATTAGTGCGAACTGGGCCCACTAGAGGTAGTTGTGCCCATCAACTCGATATGAGCCTTGCAATGCCTGAAGGTCATTGGGACTGAGAAGAGGGACTGCCTTGTCTGTAGACATAATGGGAAGAGGAAAATCGCAGAAACAAGATAGAGAAAAAACGTAGAACGGTAACCGTAACCTTCTCGAGTTAGGGTTTCTGAGGCTGTTTTGGGGCAAAATAACTCCTGGAACAGAACCGGGGTGGGCCGGCGACCTGTTCTGTGGAGGCACCGTCGAAAAAGACGGCCTGTACGGTGGCGCGTGGCTTACACACGCCGGAGACAAAACGGCGAGTGGCGGCACGTCCGGCAGCGGTTGGCAGTGAAACTTCAGGGATAGGCCAATCTGGAGAAGGCGCTTCTCCTGGTGGGTTCTCGGATCAGTTTCGCGGTGGCAGACGGTGGCTGACGACGGCGGAAGGAAGCTGACGGCGGAGGACAGCGACGGACGGCAACCAGTGGTATATGCAGTAACTGGGCACTGAAACAGTATCAACTGCAGCAATGAAGGCTGCCTAGAAGAATGCAGAAGCAAAGCCCCCTGGATCGGGAGCTCTGATACCAACTTGAAAGATAATAATCTGAATATTCCTGTAATTCTCTATTTTCGAAGAGTGAATACAAAACTTATTTATAAGCTGGCAGCAACCTAATTAAAGAAATAAATGCAATGGAACAAAATCTGTGCTAAATGGAATGTATCACAACAATTAGCAAAAATCAATATTTCATTAGCTAACAGATATTAATCATGCCAAATTATCTTCACATTTGAATTCATTCTTTTCATTTTTCACTCGATAATGAATGAATAATGAGAGGAAAATAGTTGATCCTTGTTATTGTTCTTTAAATGTCCTGCTTCTTGTTCTTTTAAGTGTCTATGACACTATGTTTCCAGGCATCTCTAAGTTGTTCTTACTTTGGCCAAGAGCAAGAGCCTGCAAACAGCTTTAAACAATATGTCTCGGTACAACTCACAACCAAACATGTAGAAACAATAGCAACGATAATCCAGAGTTAGATAACCTTCTTACTTCTAGTACTTGTTTTTCAACAGTTCGTCCTTCAGATGAAGTGTTACCACCCAAATATGCCAGGTACTGCATAAGCATTTTGGTGGTTTCTGTCTTACCAGCACCACTCTCACCACTAACCAGAATTGAGTTGCTTTTTTCCTCATTAATCATTGCCCTAATTTAAACAACCAGTCAGCAATATGAATACCATTTTAAAAACATGAAAGTAAAAGAAGGACAAACTCACCTATATGCTGCTTCAGCAATAGCAAAAACATGTGGGCCCAAGCCTCCAATCGTTGCTCCCTTGTATCTTTGCATCACATTAGTATCATACAGGTGTGAAAGATTTTGGAAGGGATTGATTGCAATGAGAATATTCCCGGTATAAGTCTGCCATGATATCAAATTATTATAAGAGATATCCATACATAGCTGCAGTTTAAGTTTTTGTCTTCCATAAAGGTGAACACTAACTGATTTCAAACTGAATGTGGGAGGTAATCTTACATATATTTCATTCATCATGTATCTGGTTTCCAAATTATGCAGCACTCCTGGCTCATGCAAATAAGCAAGCTTGGTCATGTCATCAACCCCATCAGTAGGCGCTTCCATATCCATGGGATATAATTTTGACAAACGGGAAACAACCTGGTGACATGGAAACAGAATAGAAGAAAATTAGTCCACATTACATGAGCACATGTGTGTGCAGCAATGTTGCTAAAGTAATGTAAAATCAGTCGCATTCTTAGTCTCATTAGGCATAGTGTCTATTGACAGAAATAAGAAATTAAATAGATGTCTCCAAAGAACTTAGTTTGCATTTTTATAGACTTATAGTTCTTAAAGAAATAAGAAGTGACATAATTCTGAGTCGCATAAGCACAATGTTTTCAAAGTCCTTGGATATGTATTTCTCATAGCTAAAATCAACCACATTTCTAATAGAGATAGAAAATGAAATGTTAAGCATTTCAAATACGAGACAGCCTGTCTCTGTATTCTTTCTCAAATCATCAGTAACTAATATAACAATGGAGCAACAGCTTAGAATTTCGTTTCTTTCTTGCACTGTTTAAGCCATCCCCTTCTACCTTTCTAAGCTCTGAAACTAACTGTTCCACACAAAGAGAAGGACTAGAGAAAAGAAAATATATTAGAAACTTGGGGAGGGCACTATAAACCATAGATGCTAGTCAACTGGAAAATGAAGAAAAAAAAGTCACCCATTTCTCTATCCCTCTTAAATAGGATGTGCAAATTAACTAGTAAGATCCTTATATTCCATAAGAACAGAGAAAAATTATCATGTAACTTAAGTCTTTCTTTTATAAATAAGGATTAATGATGCCATGCACTAAAGATGTTGACAGAGAATGTTAAAGAGAGCCTATTTTACAGATATCAAAGTTTTCTAGCATACCCTTTGCTAAGTATTTTAAGGGCAAGATCCTCCTCAAAAATCATTGCAAATATATATGTTTCTTAAAACAATAAATAACATGTCAAAAACACAAAATGAAGGAAGTTGAAATATCGAGAATCCTTTAAAACTTGAACTTCACAAAGTGGAACTAGAGATAATTAGAAACATAAGATTAAAAGGTTGTGACTTATAAAACGTCTCTATTTACCTTATTCTCATTACTAGTTTGAATTTCTGCTTCTTCACCATTAATATTCAGTACCAGTCCATCAATCCAAACTAGTTCTGGATCTGCAACCCAAACATGAGAACCAACAACAATATTTTCTGGAATCCCCTGTATCATTTAAAGTCAAAAGGCATTAAGAAAGTTCTTGACTACAACATATTTAAAACATTAAACAATCATGTTCCTATTTCTTGGCAAGGAAACTATGTAAAGCCAAGAAAAATATACAAAATTCCAAGATGATTGATCAATTATTTACAGAAGCAATCTGTATATCATTCGATTTAGTTGACTTGGAAGAACCTTTCAGTGTTTTATCAGTATCAATCAACATATGAAGGTAAATCCCCAACTGAGTAAAAGAGGGTCAATTTGCTGTGTCTGAACTCTGAAGTAGCTACCGTAAGGAACATGTGATAACAGAAACAACACTATCTGCTCCTGGGTATATGGCTTTTTAAGTCTATTTTATTGTTTATGCTATAGTCCTTTGATGTGTGCAGACTGCAGACATATTTGAGCATTGAGTAAAGTTAGTGAAATTTTTTATTCTCGTATCTAATAAGTTTACACCACATTGAAAAGAAAATGTGTTGAAGTAAGAGCCAAGGAAAATGAAAAAACAGAGAAAATGTGGACGTGATTATTTATTGAGGTCATCACATTTTTTTTATTTACTTTATAACCCCTTAATTTTCATTTGTTTATCTAATGAATGTTTGAATAGGATAAGGATATTTCCTACAAATAAGACTCTCACATCTAGTAGGAAGTTCACTCTCATATTCACTAACATAGCACTAGTCTTACAAAACAAATCAAAATTCAATATTCTGAATAGACACACGCACACAGAATGTGCTAATGTGGGCATAATCATGGCACCCAATCCCACCTGAATGCCCTGCTGTTGCTATGGATGGCAAAAATTCCATTCACACACCTAAGTCTTCTTTTTCCATTCACACCTCCCGCTCCTCCCAACTCAGTATATTCTTTAATTACCTAAATCATGATTTTAGACCTCCATAGCTCTTGACAAAATATTCATATCTAGTTAGGGGAAAGAAGGATATTTAAGTCCCGACTCTCGACTAGTTGCCGAGACTCGAGAATCGAGATACATACGAAACCTATCTTGAGACTGATGAGTGATGACCTTATCAATTTTTAATCGGCAACCAAAACAAATAATCATTATTAGCATAACATACATTGGACTTTAAAAATGCAATCTCCTTCCCATTCTTCATTCAGAAGAGCATCTCAGTCAAAATATCAGTATACAAAATATGACTCTATGTAGATCCAATCAAACATCTCAGCCACTCTCACCACAACACAACTATTGCATCTGCTAACTTCAGAAGCAGCTTATTAAGTTTCTCATCTTCAACGCTTTCAACCAGTTCCTTTATTATCCTTATCCCTATATCAATGTCCGAATACTTATGAATCATCGCAAAATCTCTCTAATTAATCGAGCAATTTCGTAACAGAGAGTTAAATGCCTAGCTAGCAAAGATTCAAATCTGCAAAAATAGTCACCCACTCAAATTGTAATAAGCGAGAACGGTACCATTATTCTGAGAATATGAGCCTTGGCAGAATAGGAGTCACATGCAAAGAGAACCGGAACCAGGTGCGCGCATTTTCCAACGGCGTGAAAGTGAAATCATCGATTGAAACTCAACTCGACGGAGCGCGCGCACGTTTTCGACGTGCTTAACAGATCGGAATTCGGTTTTCTGGAGGATGAGATGAGAAGAGAAGAGGGGGAAACGAGAGATGAACGGAAAGCAAGAGTTTTGTTCGTCTTTGTGTTGCGCGAATGAAGGAGGAAATGTCCGAAGCGAGGCCCTGCAAAATCGCCATGCTTGTGGACTCGCACTCTTCCCTCTCTTCTCCGAGCCGAGCCGCATGGACTTCGCGGGTGACCAACCATACCGTTAGAATACACACGTTGGAAAAGTTTGTGAAACGGGTTAAATAATAAATATCACCTTTATTCGTTTATAACCAAAATTTAATGATTAGTCTTTAAATGAGAGTATAACATCAAGCATCTGAACTCTGACCAATTAGAGCCTCTCCAACACAAATTTGCTTATTTTAAGATTAGTTGCTAAGTTTTTTTTTTTTTTGTTTACCATGGTGGCTTAAAATTAAATTTTATTATTTTTAAGTTTAAATATGTTTTCATACCCAAAAAATTAATCATTTTTTATTTTATTACTTGCACTTCATTTTTTTATCTAACTACCCAATATTTTTTATATTTCACTTTAGTATCTTTGGTTTCTGCCGAGTGACGATGCAATAGATGGAGTATCGCGTTATGGATTTATTAATATGTGATTAACAAATTTTCTATATCATTTTTTATTATTTAAAAAAAACAATTTTTATGAACATGCAAATAGTCTTACGCTCTCCTGCATAAAATCTCATCCTTGATCTAGGTCAATAGTCTTACGCTCACTCATGGACATGCCTGCAAACTAAACTTCAAGCTTCGACCCCATAATCTGCAACCAAATGTTCATAAACCCTTGTTAGAAAAAAAAAAAAAAAAAACCCCAAACATCAACCAAAAACTCTAAAAATATTCCAAATTCAAACCAAACAATTTCAGCTCTCATAAAAGAAAATCATAGTAAACAGTGCGCAATTCCCCCTGAACGAAAACCTAAAACTGTTCCAAAACGAGGTGAATTTCAAAATCATCTCCAGATTTCCCCAATCCTATTTCACGAAACAACGCAATCCATCATCTTCAGCATCCTAATTGCGAAACCTGTGGGTAACAAATCGAAACAGCGCCACAATGGTGGGAAATAGGAGCAGAGACAGATCATGAAAGCAAGATTGAGAAAAGAAAGGGCGTTTTACCGTGAAGAGAAGAGAAACCGTGCACGCTGGTTAACGAAGCCAAACCATAGGAATGGTCGAAGAAGAGGAAAATCGAGAAGGAAGAAGAAGAAGATTATGTGCGCTTCTCATCAACAATGCAAACCAAGAGAAAAGAAGGAAATCAAGAAACAAAAAATAAAAATTGTATTTTTTTAAAATATAATTTAAATAATAAAAAATGACGTAAAAAATTTGTGATTAAGTGTTATAACGCAATAGTCACGTCATTATTTCACAAAATGAGACTAATAATAGATATTAAAGTGAAACATAACAAAATATCATATACTTACGTAAAAAAAATAAAGTTTAAGTAGTCAAATAAAAATGACCTATTTTTCAAGTATAAAAAATATATTTAAGCCTTATTTTTATAAGCAATGGTTCTTTGTGTTTAAAAAATATATTTCTTGCCTTAATTAAAATAATTGAATTAAAATTTTTTTTGATACAAAACTAAGTCTAAATAAAAAAAAATATAAATGTGTGGATCATTTAAGGATTGCTTAAAATCACATCATTGAAACATAATGTGTATGAGATGTGACATTATAGGAGCCAATTAATAGAAGGGAAAAAAAAGAACTCAAAGTAAAATGCCTAAATTACACCTATTAGATATGATTTTACACGACTTTCAAGATGAAGTTAATGAACTTTAGATTGTCATACTCACAAAGATTACATGCCAATATGGGTGTTCATGAATACAAGTCACCCGTGAATCTGAATTGATCCAAATCGATCTAAACAATTCGGTTTGAGTCATTTATGTATTTTGATCAAAATAGAACCGAACCGATCAAAATCGTTCATGTATGGATTGAGTCACGGGTTTAGATTTATAGATCTATTCAAAACCAAATCAAACCGATTAAAATCGATCAAAATTTTTAGAGTTGTTTAGTTTAGTTTTAAATATTGTTAATATTGGGACTCCAAGTGTTGGAACTACTAATATTGGACTTATTAAGGTGTTATTTTCAGGTACATTTTTATTTGTTTTACCTTTTTTTCATATTTTTTGTCATGTTTATACTATTAAGGGATCATATTTTGTTCATTTGTTTCAGTAAATCTGATTGCAACAAATCTAGTTGTGTGATTGTAGCAAAACTTATTGCAAGAAATAGTTTGTAGGAAATACTTGTGATTCAGACTATTATATAAATCTCAAAATATTTTATTTTAATTTGTATTAGTCTATTTTAGAATATTATGTTGATAGTACTAAATGAATTAATTTTACTACTTTCAGACATTTTATAATATTGTGTTAATTATATTAGATATTTGGATGAATCATGATATAAAATAGAAGTTCTAAAAAAATCAAATTTAAATATATAACTCGGTGGCTCGAATCGAACCAAACCGTTCATGAATGAATTGAGTTAAATTTCAAAAAAAATTGTAAAACCGAACCGAACCAAATTGATCAAATTTGATTGTGCTGGATCTTAAATCTGATCAAAATAAGCCTAGATCGACCGTTAGATACAATAGAGAATGTGATCAGTGCCCCCAAGACTTGGTGAAGGTCTGGTGGCCGACATGCTTGGTCATGGCCTAGGGTTTGTGGTTATAGGCTTTCATGATTGGTGTAAGGTTTGATTGGTTTTGTTCACCTCTAGAAATCATTGGTGTGGAGGGCGCACCATCACCACCTTTGGCGACAACAAATAGTGGTCGACGACAGGAGTTGTGGTGGGAGAAATTTGGAATAGAAATAATTTGGTGCAGTGATTGTAGAATGTGCCCATGGATGAGACTAATCCAACGATCGAAGGCCATGGTTCACGATGGACCACTTGCATAAATGGTCCGGCCTAGTCTTTGTCATTTTTATGATAGAAACAAAAACTTTAGTAGGGTATTTTAATATCAAAATTAGAATGGGATGAAACCTTGGACAAAACTATAGATTATGCTTATGGGATTTTGTATTATATGTCTATCAATTTTGGAAAGTTTGGGTTCAAATACTTAACCTTATTCAAACCAAAGAAAGTATATCATATTAACGTGTAAAGATGATATACATCTCACTGTTTATGTAATTGAGAGTATTCACAATACAGGTGTAACAAAGCAAGAAAAATGATAGCGATGCCACTCATTCTAATATTTTCTTCATGATTGAGTGAATTTTGTTAAAAATCATCAATTTTAATAAGTTTTACTTTTTAAATAATACAATGATAATAAGTTTTACTTTTTAAATAATACAATGAGAAGTGAAACACATCAAAATCAAACTTATGATTATTATTAAATTTCAGTCAATAAAATGTATTAAAAGAAGAATGTCGCATTTCTTAACAAAACAATTATCAGGACATGTTTTATTGTTGAGTAAATAATCTAACTCCCTATGAAGGTCTATTTGAGACCTAATATATATATGTCCGAAGTGTGAGAAATTTCTTGCACTCTCATTTTTATTTTTTATTTTGCTTCCATGTCACCAAAAGGAGGAAAAAGCTAGGCAGGAAATAAGTTAAAAATAGATTTTTTATATTAATATTGCATTTATTATATTAAAACATAAAAAAGTATCAAATGTTTTTTAAGTGATTCAACTTGTTTAATATACTCCTTTATTTTATATGTAATAAAGACATTGATTAAAAGTAGTATTTTTGAAAATCTAAAAAAAATATAATATTTAATTACAGAAATTAAAATTAGCGCACTTTACACTCTAAAGTGAGAGTAAGAGTTGGATCCCTTTTTTAAGAACTGATGACACAAATTGAGAACAGAATGCTTGAAAGAATAAGACAATAAAGTATTGCATTGAATCTTCAAATACACGTGATCGACTTTGAATCAATATATATCCCTAGAGCTAGCTTACTGGGTTAAGATTTTTATTACATATTAAAAACTTGATCTTATCATCGAAAAAATGAATCTGAACAAATTAAAGAATCTTTGTGAAGGAAACATATGTTGCAATTGCATGAGTGAGCAGTATTAAAAAAGCAAAGGTGAAACATGTACAAATTAAAAGAATGTATAGGCCTCTTGGTATATGAACAACTTCTCTCGTATGCATGCGTTTCATTGGAAGGAAGGTTTAGGGGTGAATTGGATCGGGTGCTGAAGGCTTCAAAGGACCACGTGGAAGGAATTGCAACAAAAGCCCATCAAATTCCCCAGCACCTTGTTCATCGTCATGCAAAGGCCTGCAACCTTCTCCACGTTGAGAATAAACAACCATAATGGTGAAAATGATCACTAGAACCATGAAAAGGATCCTCATAGAGAAATTAGCCATGCCCGTTATCTCACTATAATGCAACCAAATAAAAATAGCAATGCTCTTCAATTTATGTATATGCACGTCTAAATAACAATGTGCCTCTTAAGAGCTTTAATTAATTTATGCTCTTGAATTTTGAAAAAGTTTCTTTGGTAGATATGATGGCTGATGCTAGAGATTTTAGGTGAGGATGGTGGCGGAAGTTGCATGCATATATATAAGGGTTAGTCTTGCAATTGGGATTGTGCCTTGACCATATAATCCTCTAGCTAGTGGTTTTTAAAACTCGTTTTGCTTGACTAGGCAATATGCATGGGTTTGAAGAACTTGAAGGGTTGAATTGAAAATTGAACGAATCAAAATTCAACTACTAATAAACCTTGGACACCAAAATGAAAGCGATAGTTGTGTGTAGACAAGTAATAGTACCATGAATCAATCACTAATCACTATACTTATGTTTCCGTTTAAATAGTTATACCTAATTTTTAACCCCCAGAACCACGCATTAACTATGATTTTCAACAAATTAAGAGCAAGCTGTACGTAGTAATTAAGGGACGGAAACTAAAATATAATAAAATATTTCTCCAGTTGAAAATAAAACCTTTTTTCTCTTGCTTTTCAAATACGAAAGTCAAACGATATCGTTGTCATGCTCTATATTATATTGCATGGTAATTAATCCACCGATATTGAATCGCACATATGCATGCTGACGTATCCATACAGAATCACATCTGCTGTTTTACACAAAATAATTTACAATCAAGTTCACCATAAATTCCTATAATTACCTTTAAGCTAAATTAATTATACATTATATAATTATTCAATGCATTCTCATTCTTTTATTTATAAATATATAGAGAGAGAGGTATGCACATTATTCCCTTTTTTTCAACTTACATCTTTAGAAGATATTTTTTTTAATTGTCATTTTATAAAATTAAAATGTATGATTATTTCTTTAAAAAAATATTTTTATTGATATATTATTATTTAAATAATTAATTCATAGTTGTATTCTAACTTTTTGATAAATATTATTTTTCCATCATAATTAATATATTTTTCTTAATATATATGTATATATTACTTTAAACAACAAATAATTTAATATAAAACGAGCCTATCAGTAGTGTTGTTTTAACAATTAAGGTTTTTCTTATTTCAAATTACATAGCAGTTATTCACCTACTGCCAAAAAATTATATACCCACTTTTCATTTTATAATAACAAAAATATGTATTTTCTTTTTGAATTTATTTCTTTCTTTATAATCAATATATATATTTTACGGATCCACGTAGTTCTTTCTCATATCCTCTCTAATTTTTCTTCTGGCATTGCTTCGTTATTATATTTCTCATATTCCTCTCACTTGGGTTCGACTTGGTCTGCCTTGCTACATGTGTTGTCAAACTTTGATGGCTCCCGCTGAAAGCAAATAACACACGTACACACTCAAGAAATTACAATTTTCTTTTTCAAAAATTAATGTCCCTGTGTGTAAACTATAGCTTAATTATTTTACGTGCATGAAGTCCATTACCAGCAGGGTAAAGTATTTTTTTTTCGGGGGGGATTAAGACCCATTTTTTTCTTTAAATAAAATTAAAAGATTTATTTCTTTAACATTTGATCAAGAGTAAAACTACGGAGAAATGTGTTAAAATATTCTAATATATAAACGTAAGGTATGCATGTTGTTGTACCAAGGGATCCAAAGGAGCAAATGTTGAATGGCACTGTGGGTAGCGACAACATGAATGGGCTATTAGGTCACAGAGGAATGAGCCCTATTTCTAAGGGATGAGCAACCGTGTCATCAAAAGTTGTTGGATAATATCACTTTTATATCTCTTGGAAGAAGTAGCTAAAAGCTAAAGTTACCATGTTCAATGCATCATTCTATGATTGGGAGAATACTTGGGATTTTCGTTGCTTTTATATTAATGATATTTGTCATATTGTCAGGTTTGTTATGATTGGAGGGTGCCGGATTTGTTATTTGCCACTGGACGCGATTAACTTTTTGGGGGTGTATCACGTTATGCAGTGTATTGGGAGATCAATTGATTTATCAGTATTCCCTTATGCTGTAGGCTATTTGGTTGATTAAAAAAGGAAAATGTTAAATGGATACTTCATATATTAATATACAAGAGAAAAAAAATATAACAGAAAAAAGTAATAAATGTAATAAATATTAATGTGACAAAAAGAAAGAAATAAACATACTATATAACGACATACAAACAATATTATGTATCTTGTGTTGGATGTCATAAAATTAAGATTATATATGGTTAGGCAAAAGTGAAGGGATTATGCTTTTCTTAATTTTTATGAATGGTCTATGAATCCTATGTATTGTTTGAAAACTTTGTATCAAGAATAACCATTGCATAGTTGAGGTATATATCCCTTTTATATGAAACTCTCTCAATTCTTATTTATAAGATTTAAATTTAAAATAATGTTTATTTTATTTTATAAGATTTAATTTATAATTTTCTTTAAATTAATTATTTTTAGATTATAAATATCCTTCATTAAAATAGAAAAAAACGTATTGATAAATAAGTAGAAAAAAGAATATTAATAATTAAAAAAATATATAAACTTAAGATAAATTTATTGTTATCAATTAAATTAACTATTTTTTAATTTTAATAAATTTTATTAATTGAGCCATATAAATAAAAATAAAAATAATATTAAGTTTTGGATATTCTTAATGTCTTAATATTTCAATAAATGATTCTCACAACTTCTGTTGCAATAACTGAATTAAATAAGGATAGCAAACAGACTATTTAATTGGCTCGGGAAACCAAGCATTTTTGCTTAGGCTGTTCCCAGCTAGTAAACCCAAAAAAAAAAATTTTTTAGATTCAATTATATATATATATATATATATATATATATATATATATATATATATATATATATATATATATATATTTGTGTGTGTGACAGTTGAAAATTGAAAGAAATGAGTTTATAGCATTAGAATTTGTTGTGTATGGACGCTCGAGGATGATTGGCAAGTTTATCAAATTGTTTTAAGTAATAAATTAGAATGGAAATCGAATGTTGAGTTCATAGGAATTTTATTTATGCTTAGATTGATGTATTTCTAATTTACAAGTAATTAATAAATTGAATTAAAGATTTGAGAGATAAAAAATTAAACTAAAATAGATATAAAAATAAATTAATGATCTAAAACCGCAATAGCAAGAAAAAACAAACACTTTGGGGGTGTGATGCGAAAGTTAATTCAGAATACGAATATATTAAGACATAGTTTACAAAAACTATTGTTGACGTAATGTTAATGATTTTTTTTCTATTTAATATTATTCCAATTATCACTCATATATACTCATGTACTCTAACCATGATCTTTCAAGTGAAAGAATCTAATTTACCTAATCTCTTAATCCCTTAGGAGAATAAATTAGTTAAATTGCATTACGAACATAGATACATAGAATAGGCTAAACAATATCATTCTATCGTTAGATATGAATCATTTATATGCACTTTCCGTTCTTAAGAGAATAACATTTCTCAATGTCTAAATTCTTAAAACATATCATGAATATGAGTAATCAGATAATAATCAATAAATTAAATACAGAAAAGAGATAATAATAATTAAAATAACATTAAATAGATAGTATGAATGAAATTATACTACGATCGTTTGGTTGTTAGACTCCCAACAATGAAAGATTTAGTCTCTCATTATTATGAAATGTTTTACCATTACAAGGAAATGATGGGGAGAGGAGAAGAATAATAGGAATGAAAGAAGGAAAAAAATGACTCTTAAAGGCTGATTTCTCCTATTTGGGGAACCCTAATTTCCCTGCAGGCTTTATTAATCTGAAGCTTGCAGTTCTTGTTGAAGTTGGAAGAAAAAGTTGCGGTTGTATATATTTTTTGGAAAATGCTGAGGTTTTCAATTTGGTTCTTTTCTTGCACTTACGTTGCTGAGCTTGATTCTTTAGCATCCTAATAGTTAGTTAATTTTTCAGTGTCATGTTTAAACGATGCTCCATGGAATGAAAAACGTAGTGTGGGGCAGTGAGTGAGGCTATTTTATTATTAATATATATTAATAAATTGTAAAGATCTCAACCATTAAAATTTAATTAGGACAAAAAAATAGCTCTCTGCTTTATATACACTCTAAAGTGAGAATAAGAATGATCCCCTTTTTAATGCATGCAAAATTGACATTGGCTTTAAGCTTCATTAATTTGTAATAGAAAAACAATCAAATCAAAAGAAGTAATTTAAGATCAAAATATACAAATTGAGAATAGAACGCTTGGATGAATACACGGAGTTTGAATCAATATCACATGTTTATTGGGTTAAGATTTTATTACATATTCAAAATGTGAACTTATCATCGGAAGAAAAATCCGAACAAAAGAATCTTTGTAAGGGAAAATATATAATAGTTGCATGAGTGATCAATATTATTGAAACATCTACAAATTAGTTAAAATAATGTATTGGCCTTGGTGTATAATAACTTCTCGATCGTATGGTTTCATTGCCAGAATTGCAACCTAGGTTTAGGGGTGAATTGGATCGGGTGCTGAAGGCTTCAAAGGACCACGTGGAAGGAATTGCAACAAAAGCCCATCAAATTCCCCAGAACCTTGTTCATCGTCATGCAAAGGCCTGCAACCTTCTCCACGTTGAGACAAAGCAACCATAATGATGAAGATGATCACTAAAACCATGAAGAGGATCCTCCTAGAGAAATTAGCCATGCCCGTTATCTCACTATATATAATGCAACCAAATAAAAATAACAATGCTCTTCAATTTATGTATATGCACGTCTAAATAACGTACAATGTGCCTCTTTAATTTTGAACAACTTTCTTTGCTAGAACTGATGCTGAAGATTTTAAGTGGGGATGGTGGTGAAATCATGCATATATATATATATATATAAGGGTTAGTTTTGCAATTGGGGGGATTGTGTCTAGACCGAAACCTCCAGTGGTTTTTAAAACTCGTTTTGCTTGACTCGGCAATATGCACGGTTTTGAACTCGAAGGTTGAATTGAGAATTGAACGAATCAAAATTCAAACACTTAAAAACCTTAGACACACCGAACATGAACACGACTTGTGTAGATAAGTATACCATGATTTATACGTTAAAATGCCTGATAAACTCAAATACTATACTTATGTTTCCATTTTATTATACATAATTAATTCTAAATCCCCCGAACCACACATTAATTATGGCTTTTCAACCAATTAAGCCGTAGTAAGGGACGGAAATTATCTAAAATATAATTAAATATTTCTCCCTGCCCGTTGAAAAGAAAACCTTTTTTCTTGCTTTCAAAATCCGAAAGTCAAACGATAATCGTTGATTTGTTCCATGCTCTATATTGCATGCTAATCCACGGATATTGAATCTCACATATCACACTCACACGTCTTGTTGCATGCTGACGTATCCACATAGAACGACACCTGCTATTTTATACATACAAATCACTGACAATTTAATTCATCAAATATTTCTATAAATAAAATAATTACCTTTAAACTAAATTAATTAACAAATTTACATTATTTAAATTATATAAATGATTTTCTATTAAAAAAATATATCACACTAGTTTGTATTATTCATATTATTGAATGCGTTCGTATGTATGTATAGGTAATTAAGAACGTATTATTCCCTCATTTTCAACTTACATTTTTAGAAGTTTTGCTTTGTTTTCTTTTAAGTTATCATTTTATAAAATAAAAAATTATTATGATTTTTTTTTAAAAAAGTATTGATATATTATATAAATATTTTAATTCATAATTATATATATTCTAACTTTTTAGTAAATGTATTTTAATAAATATTATTATTTATTCTTTTAGTGAGTGTTATCATTTTATACAATAAAAAATTATTTATTTTTATAATAATTCATATAATTAATACTTTTCTTAATTATTTGTTTTTATATTAGTTTAAACAACAAATAATTCAAAATAAAGCGAGCCTATAACAAGTTTTTTTTTCCTATAAGCAAAGAAATATATTGAAATAGAGTATAATGGAACGGTACTCTAACCTTTTTACAAAGTTAAAGTATTAGAGATATAGATTAGTTTAATTAGTTACAAGTTTAATTACATAAGGTTTCATCTATTTATGTAAAAATTGATTTGCTCATTTTAAGCATTATCCAAAGTGATTTGTTGGATAAGTGACCTCAATAACTTAAGAGAGAGATGAATTAAGTTTCAAAATTTTCCACTAACAAATTTTTAACCATCTTTTAAATGATAGACTCAGAATCTAAAAAAAGAAAAAGAAGCAATCAATTAAATAATGATCTTTTAAATGCGCAAGATAAAGTAACCTGGGATAAAATAACTGAGATAAGGAAAGAGAGAGATGCAAACTTAGTTTATACTGGTTCGATCACTTCCTGTACCTACATCCAGTCCTCAAGCAATCCACTTGAGATTTTTCACTATCTCTGTAAATCCTTTACAGACTTTGAACACACCTTAGAATCCCTCACCCTTGTGTTCAAGATTCTCACAATCCAATAGACACACAGTCTCTTGATTACAACTGAGTTCAAGAGGTGAACAGAAATATTTTTCTCCTTTAGAGTAGATGATACAAATTGAAGATCCTAGAAGAATTCTCAATAGATTTTCAAGTATTTGACCAATCGTTGTTGAGAGAACATTTGACAATTAAGTTATCTTAAAACATCTCTCTCTTCTTCTTTTCGAAGTCAGACACACATATATATAGACCTATTGTATCTTTTCAAAATGATTTGAAGAGATATGTCTTTCCAAAAAACTTTTCTGAAATTTTATCACTGATAATCGATTACTTATCTAATATGAATTTCATGTTAATTTCAAAATGTGTCGAGTACTATGTACTCATTTATCAAAGCTGTAAAATTCACCCATCTAAACTTGAAAGGAACTACAGAGTATAGGATAGTTTATAATCATCATAGGAAGACTGCAAATATTGGAAATGGATTGAGGAGTTTTGCACAATCACAGAATTTACTTCTTCGAATTCAAATTATATTTGAGTTCTCAAATGCAACTTCTTTGTTTTATTCTGACTTTGTTTGTAATTAAATTACATTACTAATCTAATATGTTATAATCAATTTGTAAAATTTTGTTTATAAGTTATTTTGTTTAAAAATATTTATAAGTCTTGGTGCATGATATATATTGATATACTTTGTTTATAACTTTTGGTGCATGGCTAATTTTATGTGTTTTTTTTTTACAACTTCCAATGATAAGTTGTGATTTGAATTAATTATAGGTTGGTAATTAAAAAGATAAATATGATATTTAAAAATAAATCATAAAACAACATCGATTTTTAAACAACTGATGCTAACGTTGATAAATTAACGTCGGTAATTTCAATATCGATTAATAACTGATGTTAAAAGTTCTTAATAACTAATGTAAAAAATCTATTTTCTAGTAGTGAATAAAAAAAAAAGTTATATGTATGAAGAGGGCAAGACAAAAGAGAAACACAGCCAATCAAAAACCTTCACCCAAATTTGGGTGGAAAAGATATAAGAAAGGAACAAGTGGTTAGCCTGCAAAATTGCAAAATGAAAATATATCAACAAATATCATTAGTTTTCATTTTAAAATATCAGCAAATACTTATTATCTCCCTTTTAACAAAAAAAACGAATACTTATTATATTTTCAAATTCATCTTTTATGAATCATAAAATATTATATTAATGGCATATTTCAAGAAAAAAAATTAATTTTATGGTTATTTTTTCAGAACTTATATTTTTCTTAATCCTTATACAATATTCTAGGATTATATTATTTTCAAAATAAAGGGGTACGTAGTTTTCAAGATTCAATAAAGGCTAGTTATATTATATAATATTGCCTATGCTTATTCTTTTTTATCAATTTTTAGAAGAAAATGGGTGCTCTTATCTATCTTTTTAAAAACTTAATATGACATTAATTATTATCTTTTCAATTACAACTTTGTCTCCTCCTGATTATTAATTAATTAATTATATACAATTGATTTCTTTGTTTGCATCAGTTCACTTTAAAAAAAATGGCATACTTAATATTGGTGCATATATATGGAAAATTTATAGAGCATGAGACAACTACATATGGTTAATTAGCTAAGAGATATACACGAAATATGAAATATACAGGACTATAAACAGGATTAATTAGAAAGGTGATAAGGTTGTTCTTTGAACAAATCTTGGGAGCCTTGGAGGCTTAGTCTCAGGTTTTTGTTATCTCAAATTGCTTAATTATGATCTTCACCATTTTGTTGGTCGTTTTCTGAATTTGGATCTACATGCTTTTATATTTAGAGAATCGTATTACGACTTAAAGAAATACCTAGTTCTAGAAGAAAATACCTAGGGAAATCAAGCATTTTTTTCTAAGGCTGTTTCCATCTAGTAAACCCCAAAAGAAAAATAAAGTTTATACAGATATTTGTAACTGTTGAAACTTGTAAGAAACTATATAGTACGTAGTTTATAGCATTAGAATTAGTTGTCCATGTACGCAAGTTTGTCCGTATTTCATGTATGAATTGGATCGGGACTTGATATTCTCCGAGGGCCTCTTGGAAGCTTCAGCAACAGTTCTTCCTGTAATGGCCTGCACGTTGCTTCAAATATAGGAGACAAAACCAACAAAAAGGCCAATATGATCATCATAAGCAGAACCATGAAGAGGATCCTTCTGTAACCGTAAGAGAAAGACATGTCTGTATATATGTAATAACGAATTGAAACTTTCTTTAATTTGTATGTACTTTCACGTACAAATTAAGTTGTGTTATTCTGTCTTGAAATGGGGAAACAGAAAATGAGAGATTGTGATCTATGTTGTGAATGTAGTGGAGAAAGCAGAATCACATGCACACATATATATAGAGGTCACGCCAGTGCTGCGTCTTGACCTATGTAATACGTGTCGCTATTTTTTAGTTTAAAAGAAAACCTTTGGCATCTGACTTTGACTAAGCATGCACTTTGAAGGTTGAAATTGAAACTAGAAGGGGATATTGGATTATATTGAACGAATCAAAATTAAGTAACTCGGACGCAAAACACCTACCTGCCAAGAAAGAAGCTGTTTCCGAAATCGTTTCTTCGTTTTAGTTAGTAAATAATAACCATTTGAATAGGAGTGGCCATGAGCAGAGAGAATTATAACTCGTATCTTATATGATATATCATGTTCAGTTTGTGGCAAAGGGTCGGAGAACGTTTTTGAACTGCTATCAAAGCGAGCCGTATAAATGATGTTCACACACTCAAGGATTTACAATTTTTTCCCCCAAATACTAATATCAGTGAGTGTGAACTATAGCTTAATTTATGTCCATGAAGTTAATCGACAGTGTGTACTATTTTTCTTTTTTGGGGGAGGTAATTATATATATATATATATATATATACACACACACACAGCAAGGGATAACTGCGTATGGCCTGGTTAGCTAGCTAAGAGATGTACGCGGGAGATATACAAGCATGACTAGAATATATTAGAATAAAAGGTGATGATTAAGGTTGTTGATTTGATCAAATCTAATTGGAATTTGTGATCCTTGTTCTTCATCTTCTACTGCTGAAGTCTCAGCCTCAGGTTTGTTATTTCAACTTCCTTAGTATAGTCGTCTTCACCATTTTGGTTGCTTCCCAATTTGGAGCAACATGCTTTTATTCTTTGAGAGTCGCATTACGACCTAAAGAAAGGATGGAAAAACCAACCTAGTTTATAAAGAAAATCATTCAATGAAATACCCATTTATATGTGTCCTTGCATGATCGATCTATTAGGTTTGCATTTCATCATCATCCATGATCGATATGGGTTCAAATTTTAAAAATTGGTTTGGTGCATTTTCTGATTAGGACAGATTCGAGTTGTTTAAACCCAGTTTAGTAATTTTTCTTTTTGCTGAATACCCAGTTTAATATTAATATTCTCTTAAACAAGTATAAGTTTTTTGAATAACTATATATTAATAATAATTTTTTTATTTAATAGTTACGTATATATTTATATTGAAACTATTTCTTTAAAAATATATATTATAAAATATACTTTAATTTAAGTTTATATATACTTCTTATTCTACGATTTATATATATAATATATATATATATATAAAGATTGATTTAATATGTTAAAAAGTTACATTGACATGCGATTTCATTCCATCTATTTTGAATCTTAATTAGGTCGGGTTCGAATTTTAAAAAAAAAAATTATCCAAGCGGTGTTATAAGGACAAGGATAAACCCGTCCCGATCCATCCCTTGGTCATCCTTGGTATAAATAATTAAGATTATGATATTCGTAATGTCTTATTTCAGTATAAAAAAAAGTGTATGCACCTCTATTCTTTTTTTTTTTTTACTGCACCTATCACCTAGAAAAATATACAAAAGACAAGAAAGAAAAACATAACTATTATAAATTATATGCTTTGATGAGAACAGATAAATAGAAAGAAAAAAAATTAATACGAAACTAATTTCATATTAATAACACGAAGAACTGTTTTTCATAAAAAAAAATCACTTTATCTTTTTTTTATTAAGTTTATAATTATTTAGAACAATAACAACCTATACCTAATATCTGTTAGTCTGTGCATTTACAATTACTACTAAATAGTACTACTCTAAAGATAAACAAGAGATATTAATAAATGTTTATTTGGGGAGAAAAATGTCCATACTCCATATATGTATATCATTATTTTCGTCCGAGTAATTAAACCCAAGCAAAAAGAAAATCAATTACAGTAAGAGTCTACATATAGTAATTTGTAACTGCTGTGCATGGACGACGCATGCAGCATGCAGGATTGTTTATTTCACGTATGAGTTGGATCAGGACTTGATACAACCGGAGTGCCTTTTTGAAGCTTCAGCAACAGTTCGTCCTTTAATAATGGCCTGCACGCTGCTCCAAAATGAGGAGACACGACCAAAAAGGCCAACATGATCATAAGCACAACTATGAAGAGGTTCCTGTAACTGTAAGAGAAAGACATGTCTCTACGTAACAAGAATATTGAAATATATGTTCTTTGTATGTATACTTTCACAAATTAAATGGTGTTTAATTTGGTGTCTTGAAATCGGGGAAATGGGGAATAATTGGTAGAGAAAATGAGAGATTGCGATGTGAATATGGTGAAACAAGCAGAATCACATGCACATATATATACATGGGATTCACGCGGGAGTTTGTGCCTTGACTTGTCTCTATTTTTCGGTTTAAAAGAAACCTTTTGGCTTGACTCGGCATCCACCTTTGAAGGTTGAAATTGAAACTACAAAGAGATCGTATATTGAATTGAACGAATCAAAATAAAGTAACGGCCAAGAAAGTATTCCCGTTCAAATCTTATATCCTTGTATACTTAGTTTATAGTAACCATTTGGATACGAATGGAATGAGCGGGGAATTATATATAACTCATCTTATATTCTTATTTTTATTAATTATATTATTATGGGGATAATAATATTAGTGCTTATATTTATAATTAATGAATACCTAAATTTATTATATTTTCATTTTAAGCGTGTGTCTTTTTCTTATACAAAATAGAAAAATAATATTATTATTTTAAAATTAATTAGCAAGTACAGTTCCTAATTTTTCAATTAACTCATTTTTCTCTTAATCATCGGGAAATTATAATTCGTTATATATATTAAAAAATAAATTCAAATATACACCCAAAAAAAAATCTCGAATACACCAAAGAAAATATAAGTTCAAACATTACATAAACAAGATAAATTAATACTCCATTTGTTGTTATTATAATGTATCATTTAGAATTGATAATCCATTTTAAAAAAGGTATTTTATAATTTCTATGTAATATTTTTTTTCTCACTAATAAGAAATTCTCCTAATCTCAAATTTAAGAAGAAAAATATTTTTTATTCTTGAATATAAGAAAATTTTAATTAACTTTATTTTATTTAATGTTATTATTTTTAAAATATATTTTATTTAATTAAGATGTTGATTTTAATGACTCTTTTCTATTTTTGATATCAAGTTTTAATAAAAGATAAGTTGAGAAAAAAATATTTTTAATTAAAATTAATGTAATTAAATATGACTAACTAACTTTTTTAGCTAACCTGACATATTGTTTTCTTATATTTGAGGCTGGTGGAAATATTTGTATTTTTTTTATTGATAGTGGTGCATAATACTCTTAGACTTTACTAATATTTTTATATTATTCATAGCAAGTTAATGATTATTGATAAAGTCATATGAGTAAAATTGGTACTTTAATTATATTTTTTTATAGAAAAAAATCAACAAAATCAAATGCATTTAATCTTTTTTGATGTATATGATTATGTATAAAGTGTCTTATAATACAGAAGTATAACGTTGAGTGTATGGATTGACTTGCACAAAATTATTTCAAACTTAATCCATAATCTTAAAATCAAGTCAATCTTATAATAATTATATATAGTTGTAGTAAATATTTAAGAAGAATCAAAGGAAAAATTAGTTGCCTATAGTCATCCTACGAGATAGAATGGTTTCCCATGGACAGTAAAGAAGACAGATGTTCTAGAAAAAAAAAGTAAATTAATATCTTAAAATAAAGTATAAGATTAATTTTTACGTAAATAAATTTGATATGTTATTATACTTTCATAAAATTTTAAATTAATAAATAAAGCTATTAAATTAAATTAATATGATAAAATATTGTGTGGTGGGGAGAAGTCAATACTCATTAATGCACATGTGAAGCACCTAACTATAATTTAATTGTGTGATGGATGCCGCTGTTATTACGCAAATTTGGCAAATGGTAAAATTCTCTTTTCTAAGTCCCCCTTCTGCTTGCTTATTCCCCTTATTCTGTGACCTTGGCATGGATATATAACTTGGTTGAAAATCAGTGTTTGAGACAAAAATATGGTAGACAGAAACAGGGACGACTATGACTTCTTGGTAAAAATGGTAAGCGCGAGGCGCGAGTAGCGTCCTAAAGCCCCAACATATCTTAAGAGTTTTTTTTATAGAAAGATATTTATATCATTTCATTAATAACCAAATGAGAAATACAAAGAGGAATTTGTTGAAAGCTATGGAGATCACTAATGAGATGGAGTCATCTTAGCAAGAGCATAAGCAAGCTTGCTTCCATATATACAAAACCAACATATTATTAAATATTTTCACTCTCTGTGTTAAATATGATATAACCATGGATGGATTGAGATAGAATCATGTTTAGCATGATGATGTATTCTTGTATACATGGGTATCTCTGATATATATATATATATATATATATAGTACTCCCATTGCTTCAACTTCTTAATCGAACATCAAGGCAAAGAGTCCTCCACTCAGTTCTGGACGTAACAACATTCCCATGCATATCTCTAATGCCCATTCAATCCAAAACTTATCAAGTTCAAATCATTGAAAAATGAAGCATCGTTATTAATTATTGCATCACAGTGTACCCAGAACCACAATAAATATATAAATAAAGGCAAAAATGATTTTTATAACGAGGGCACCGAATGTGACCCAACAACAAGGAAAATTACAAAGCTAAAGAGCCACAATAGTTATAAATAATGTGATAAGAAGATATAAATAGAGAGAAATAATAGGTATTTATGATAGAAAAATGTATATATCACTACTCTTTCAATAAATAAATTGTTACATTTTCTGTCCGATAATTGCAATTGAATAAGTATAACAAGCTGACTATTTCCAGGGTTACCTAGCTAGTGCATTTTTGCGAGTAAACACAACCAAAAAAGAAAATTAAATAAGTGTTTGCACTATTAATTTGTATATGCTGTAAGATCGAAGGACATAATTTGTAGAATATCTTAGAATTTCTGGTACAACGCAAAAAAGTGAATTAGCTGTGCATGAACGACGCATGCATGCAGGCTTGTTCATTTCACGTATGAATTGGATCAGGACTCGATACAACCGGAGAGCCTTTTGGAAGCTTCAGCAACAGTTCGTCCTGTAATAATAATGGCCTGAATGCTGCTCCAAATTGAGGAGACACAACCAAAATGTTCAACATGATCATAAGCAAAACTATGAAGAGGTTTCTGTAACCGTAAGAGAATGACATGTCTCTTTGTAACGAATTGAAATGCTCTTTTGTGTATATATGTACTTTCACAAATTAAATTGTATGTGTTTTGGTGTCTTGAAATGGGAAAACACAAAATGAGAGATTGTGATGTGAATTTAGTGAAGGAAGCTGAATCACATGCAAATATATAAATAGGGTGTTGTGACCTTGACCTTTCTCATTTTGGTGTAAAAGAAAACCTATGGCTTAATTGACTCGGCATGCACCTTTGAAGGTTGAAATTAAAATTACAAAGAGAAAGAGATATATTAAATTGAACGAATCAAAATAAAGTAACTCCGACGCCAAACACAAAACTGCCTTGAAAGTATTCCCGTCCAAATCTCATCTTTGTTTATAGTTAACTGTTTGGATACGAATATGAAATCAGCAGGGAATTGTAACTCATCTTACTTTTAATTATTATTGGGATAATAATATTAGTGCTTACATTTATAATTAATGGATACTTGTATAATTATACCTAAAATTATTATTTGCATTTTAAACATGTATCTTTTTCTTATATACAAACTAGAAAATAATATTATTTTAAAGTTAATATTAATTATGACAAATTGATAAAGCTAAAAGTATTAACGAAAAAAAATAAAGTATCTATTAACATAAAAAAATATAAATATTTTTCAATATATATATATATATATATATATATATATATATATAAAGATTTTGTAAAATATAATTTTGCGTTTATACAATTTGTTTCTCTCTCATCTTTTAAAATAGGAAAAGTTATCCATAACATATTTTTAAAATAAACCATTTTTTTTTATAAATTATGGTATTCTTAAAATCTAAAACAAATAGATCAAAATAATTATAATTTCATTGGATCTTTATAGTGCGAAAATGTTTTGTGAATACCTGTACAGTACTATCTAATCACTCGTTTAATTGCTTACATGACATTAATTAATGAGTTAACAAGTGTTTCAGAAGTCATTTTGTAATTTTTGCTAGTTTGATTAGCTTAAGCTGATATATATCATGTTTACTTTATAATATAAAAAAAAAACATTATATAGCACATACGCATGGTAGTTAATAGGAAATTTAGCCATCAAAAGATTTGAGACAATGAGATGCCATCTTTTTTATTTACGGTCCTGGGTGAAGGATGTAATGATTTGATGAGAGAAAAAAAATTAAGGGTTTCAAAATATTAAAGGTACGTATATATATGTGTCAGTGTTGAAAAGTGAAAATCACATTAAATTAGTATTTTTTTCATTTATATTTTAATAAATAATTTAATTTAGTTTATAATATATAGTTGGTAAAGAAGAAAATCAGTCCTCACTTTAGAATAAAGTTGCGAAATTTTTTTATAGAAAAATAATAACACTATTAATTATAGAAGTAAATCTGGTAACAGTAGTAAGGGATGGATTTGTGGGGGCACCCACGGGCTTTAGCTCCTTCCTCGAATTCCTTTTAATGTTATATAATGATTAATATTTTTTATTAAAAGATATTTTAAATAAAAATAATATACTAATTAATAATTAATACATATTAGTTTCAGTAAAATATATATATATATATATATATATATATATATATATATATATATATATATATATATACTAATTAATAAATCTGATAATATATGTTATCACTTATCACTAATTATATACAATTTTTTTAATAATATATTTTGTAACTAATTATATTTAATCCAAAGAGATATATATCCTAGGAATTAATAGATATGATAAAAAAATATATCTTTATAACTTTTCATCAATTTTTATTACTTAGGATAATTATGTTTTGTGTATTATTATATGTCTGATTTATCTATCTAATTATCTAATTAGTAACGTTATATTATATTTTATATATATATATATATATATATATATATATATATATATATATATTTATAAAATTTGATGACTTAATGATTTTTTTTATTGTGAGATTTTATTGTACGTCCTGTTTAATTGTTATTCAACATGTAAAACCAAAAAGTTTTACAAAACTTAAATAAAAAATTTGTATAAATACATGTACTTCTTTTTTTATCATTTGAAATAAAAATTAATTTAAATTTATGTGTAAAACTAATAAATAATTTTATAAATTTTATTATTTATTAAATATTTATTTATTTATTGAGATTATATACTTAAAAAAATAATTAAAAAAATCAGTCCCCATCTAATAAATTCCTGATTCTGTCCCTATCAGTAGTACTTAGTGCAACACATTACAAAGTAACGACCCCCAACAAATAATATGGTTAGTCCTTATTTATGTTACTGGAGTTGCATAAATAAAGGATAACCACTTGTTGTCCACCCCCATTAATACTTACAGTGGAAAAGTATCAAAACAAAACCTCTTAGTCATAACAAAATATTCAACACCCTCACCAACAATAATATAAATTGCATTGTAAAATCGATCTCCCAACTGAAAATGAATGTGAGTAAATATATGGATGTACGTACCTACTACTGATGATGTCTTTAATTGCGTGAGAACATGCATGTCTATGTTATCACATCTAGCGTATCTTAATTATTACAATGATAATATAAATGCATGCATATAAAACATCACTTTTCTTTATTTTTCATTTCTATTTTCTTATTATATCACATTATTTATATTGCATTTTTTCCTCTTTTTTTCTTTATATCTCTCTTCTTTTCATTTTCATAGTACCAATTAATGAGAGTGTGACTGTGTGAGCATGTATGGATAAACTTTTCCAAAAATACTTCTAGTAGAAAAAAATAAAATAAAATAACTTTTGCATAAATAAAAAAAATTAGTTTAGGAAAAATTTAAAAATTATTTTTTAGAGAAGATAATATGAGAATTTCTATAAATTAACTTAGGCATAAATTAATTTAAATTTGTGACAAAAATTATCTCATTTTTTCTCCTAGAAGAGCTTACGTAGAAGTACTTAATTTATCCAAACACGATATATATCAACAACCATTTTTCATATTATATTAATCACATCAACCTCAAGTATATACGTGAAGAATATTTAATCTAGATGGGAGTGTGTTTATTTTTCAAGCAAGAGACCAATCAGGTCTTTTATTTGGTAGGTTTGCATGGACGGATCGATGTTCCCCTATCTACAATTTCAGAAGGTTAATTTGTTTTCAATTTGAACATTTTATTGGAAAAGAAATTGTCGTTTTATGATTTTGTTTTGACTGCTACGTTTAAATTAAGCGCTTACTTAGAATTTGAGTTGTGACAATGACTGAGTCACTGAACCATCTCATTGTGAAGACTGATCGAACATGGTTACTAAAAATAGTGCAAATTAAGATACGTTGCTCTAACGGCAGAGAACTGGTCACTTAATCTAGGCTAATTAGAATCTTCTGAACGAATATATATATATATATATATATATATATATATACGGGGTACGTTGCCAGTGACGTTCCCGATTCGAGTTATCGATGAATAGTATGAGTGCGTAGATTAATATCGGTGAATAAAGAGATTACTGAATAGAATAGTGCATCTAAAAAGGCCACGAGAGGATAGAATAATATTTTTTGTACAAAAATTTTGAGACATTTGTGGTTCTTTTGACTTTGAAATATGTTTAGATGTATGTAAATAATTAGAAACTAAAAGAGAAAAATCAAAAGATAAATATTCTCAAATATACTGTGCAAAACTCGATGTTTAATTAAATATCACAATTACTCATAGGAATATGCCTGTTAATTGTCAAAAGTGATCATTTGACACTTTCTTGAGATATATAAACCCCAAGTGGAAATAAATAAACATAATAGCTGTAGTTAATATTGTGAAGGAAAAGATTATAATAGAAATGATATATGGTGAGTATAAAAATTAATTAAGTAAAAAAATAGGGATTGATCTATTTTATTACTAATAACTCCAAACCTGAAAGCCTCAATAATAATTAAAGTTTCTTGTTTTTTTGTGGTCAGAGACATGAGGATAGAAGGGAATGAATTAAGTTAGCCACTATGTGGTATGTTTGAAAGTTCGATAAAATTCTATTTTAATTAGTAATTAAATGTGATTCAGATATGTGCATGTTTAAATTAATCTAAGCTTGTAACGATAATTAATGGCCAGAAGGCTGCTCCAAATAATGGAGATGCAGCCAAAATGGTGAAGAGGATCAGCAGAACTATGACGAGGGTCTTCCACACATGTAAGAGAAAGCCATGGTCATGTTCTCCTTGTAATTTAGTAATTGAAAACAAAAATATATTAAATGCTATCTATTTTCTTCTTTTGCATAATAAATTAGTGGACCTTTAATATAAATGAGGTACGTATGTTTCGTGGTAGGAAGCAAGAGACGCAATATTAATTAATGATAAAGGGAACAAGAGATTGAGATTATTGAGTTCTCTGTTTTTAGGCAGATGGAACTGATGAGAATTGACCTGTCCCTAGTCTGTTGATTTCTACCATAGTTTTTCTTGGCTGGTCGGGAATGTTTTGAAAATCTGTAACCAAGTTTAATTAATTGAACCAATCCAATACTGTAACTTAAATGGAATGCAACACACCCAGTATGTTCGAAAATCTTGATCAAACCAAGTAAAATTATTGTGTACGATAAAAAAAAAATCAAGTATTTAATACAACAAATACACATATATTCAAAATTCAAACTCAAAACCTTTGAATAAATAAGAAGAATCTCATGTCCATTAAGTCACGCGTTTAATGATATGATAGGATTGTTTTAATGTAAAGTTCAGGGAGAGAAAAATTAAATGCATATGCCTACAAACCAGTAATTACTGCATATATTTGTTTTTTAGTTCAAAAAATAACAAATAATTTTATCTTTCTATATATGAAACTTACAAATTACCTAATATCAGTTTTATAAAAGTAAAAAATGGAAATCACGCATAATTAATGAGTGTGCGTAACAATAGCCCCCTTATGACTTTTGCCCAAGTAATGTAGGCTACCAAAATTTAAGAAAACTATTAGAATAACTTCATAAAAAAAACTTGAAATGGGGTAACAGACACAAACCCAAAAATTTAGCACTTTGGCCCATTTAAATATGCTAGCTATTGTACAAAGTAATTTAATTCGTTTTCAATTTTATTTATAGCCTTGGCTTAAGAAACATGCAAAAGTAGTGTAAATATGTTGGCTGGCCATTTTTTGGTAAAAGAATAATGGTTAATTATATACTTTTAGTGTTCTTATTATCGTCATTTATTGAATTTAGTTTTTTTTTCAAATTTGATCTCTAATTATATACTTTAATTGTGCAAATTTAATTCATATATTAAATTGAGATACAGTTTAACAGAAATGTTGATCATCGGAACTGATTGAATGCCTCTGCATTATATTTTGTAATCATATCGCTACCACTGGTACCATTATTTATATATTAATACATATTTTACTGATTTAAAAAAAAATCTAGCAGAGTGCTAACACAGATGTTAAAAAAAAATTAGCATTATTATTAAATATTGGAATCAAGTTAATAGATAAACAAAAATATACAACTAAAATAATAGAAATCGGATTATTAAAAAATATGATATCTTCACTATATTGGATTGAAACGACAACAAAAATTGAAAATTGACAATTTTACGTTTGGCTGTAATTTTTAAGGGAAAAATATATTTTTATTCTTGTAACTATAGTTTTATTTAGTTTTATTATTTTTTTAAATTTTAAGATTTGTAAAAAGAAATATAAAAAAATTTAGAAATCAATAAAATATTTTCATAAGAATTAAAAACATACTATCTCATTTTGGAACTTATACGTGCATGCATGGTTAATGCAAATCTAGCTAGATATATAGCTTACCTTATCAATTTTTCAACAATACAAAACCATCAATGCAAAATAATGACTAATTTCCTAGCTCCACACTATAAGTTTTTTTTATCATTAAAAACATGGATCAACCAATATAAAATGTTCTAACTTAATCATTAGCAGTGGCGGAGCAGAGAACAGCCATGTCTCCCCCCTCCCCCCATTTTTTTTTTCTTTTCAAAGAGGACTTTGTCATGATGTCATTCATATATAATGATTTTATTCGCCTAACACGAATTGTCTCGAGTAAAAAAAAATATGTAATCTAGGAAATTATTATTTTTCTTTTCTCCTAACAAAATAAAATCTGACAATTTTTATCCTTTTTTTTAAATTTTCTAGCCGAGTAATATTCCGTGGGACCACTCACTAGCTTTTGACTCTGACTTGCAATTGTTGGTCAAATACAAGGTCAATAAAAAGCACCATTGTTAACATGTTTTATTTTTTAACTTCGAAATTCAAACATCATCATAGTTAGACGTAAGAAGATCGTGCGTGGAGGGGCGATCTTACGTACAAACTGGACTTTGTTTCAAAATTACTATATATCATGCATTAAGATTATTGCAAGGACATGAGAATACAAGAAAGTACATGAAATTTCATTTGTACGTAAAAATAAAGGAAATAATCTAACACATGAAATTAACTTGTACAACTCATATATAGTTTATTGTCTCCAAGAGTTATCAAGAGCTTTTGGGTTGGTTAATATTCTTTGCTAATTAATTATAACTGCTTGAGCTATGTGCACTCAAAGCTGACTTATACTACGTACACGTTGAAACCATGGTGCCACCACGATTGGCTTTAATGCTACCATGGTTTTTCAAGGTAATCCACCATGATTATTTCAAACATATTTAGTATTAACCATGAATCGGATCTGGGTGTGATGGTGGTGCTAGACCTCGTAGAATCGACCAAAAGAGAGATTCATTTTGCTTCGGCCATTGATCATCTTGCGATGATAATGGCCGGCAGGCTGCTCCTAATTGAGGAGACACAACCAAAACTGTGAAGATGGCCACCAAAACCATGAGGAAGGTCTTCTTGTATGGGAAAGCCATGACAGTGTTCAATATAATGAATAAATGATACAAAAACAAATTTCACTTTTAATTTGTAGTAGTGAAGTAGTTGTGAAGGGATATTTAATTTGCCTTTTTTTGGTAGAACAAGAATGAATATTTTTGTGAGCTTGTGAAGGGATGATGTGATATGTACACAACATTTGTTTATATATATATAGGAATTGGGGTTGAAAAATGGTAAGCAGATATGGGTATAGACCCGTGTTTGCTCTGCTGTGCTGGAATTGCTAGTTTGCTTGACTGACTGAAAATGGTTTTTTTCTTTATTTGAATGTTGAAAATTTGGAACCAAGATTAATTCAACAAATCAACACACAGTGACTTGGACTAATGAAACAACCGACAACTCACGCATGATAGTAGTTTAACGATTAATATTTAATGCATGACACTCAAAATTAATGGATCAATGCTTTTGTGCGCTGATATTCAGGGAAAATTTAACAAGGATATAGTAAAAATCATGTAAATAATCAATTGTTCCAAAATATATTAAGTGATCATGTATATGAAAAAAAATTATTACATTCTTTCAATCGTCCTTAATGCAGAGTACTTATTTTAAATTTGACTAATTTTTTGTATATATCTTGTAAAATAAATTCGTGCTCAAAAGTGAAATCGTAGGTGAAAATGTGTCTTTTTTTTTTTACTTTACAGTCAGTTTTTATTTAAAATCTGATTCCTTTACTACCCATAATCACATTTCACAAATTGAGAATGGGAGAAGAGAGAAATAATTTATTCTAATAATCTGTTTGGTTTAGAGGATAGAAATTAAGAAGATAAAAATAAAAAACAATTTTTTTAGTTAAAATAGAGTATAAAAAGTGTAAGTCCCACAAATTTTTTTTCATATTTCTCTTCTGTCTTCCTAAATCAAACACATCCTAAAATTAACTCATTAATTTAATTATCCTTTTATATATAACCATCATCACATTAAATACCTTTTTATATAAATTAACACTTTAAATTACATGGACCATTAATTATAGATTAAAATCAACGATATTCTGTAACAACATGGACAGATCCAAGAAGGACAAGCACGAATTTTGGCTCCTCTCTGCCTTTGGACTCTTTGTGTGCATATATATAAAAAATTAATAAAATATATAGAATATATTTTTTATTTGATATTTGCCTAAAAAAATTAAAGTAAATCATATCTCTAATTTTATCCATAAAATTCATAATAAATATTTTTAAACTTATTATTTGTTAAATAATTATTTATTAGAATTATAATATTTAAATAATTATGCAAAAAAAATTCAGCCCCTCCTTCAATACACTCATCATGATCCATCTCTGCGTAACAATTATTTTTAATTAGAATAAAGACACAGTTTAACTGTTGAAATTGATAGTAAAAAGTAAAAACACAGTGTTCTCTTTTATTCTAACTATTTAATATCTATCTTAGAACCACTTGTGATGTACATCACAGTGGCCTTCAGAAACTGCAATATCTATTACAGGGACAGCCACTCCATAACAAAACGAAGGAGTGCAACATCGCATAACACTAACAAATGAGACTGATGTTGAATGCAGGTAAAGGGATCAAATCTCCAAGAGTACAGTGAGGGTTCGAATCCATTAACATATATTTTACAACAATAAAGACTTGTTCAACTTCAATTTTTGTTTTGTCTTTAGGTTAACAAAATTCACGTTGCAAATATAGTTATAAACCTTACTTTTGACAGGAATTTTTTTTTTTATCTACAAATATTAATGGTTAATTATTTTTTTTAGTAGTGAAACAATTCGAACTCCCAATCTCTTTCTTTATCCATCCTCTCTTTACCAACACATCAACTTTATAATTTTCTTCGTCTTCCTCAAACATAAATTTTGCAAATGGAAATAAAATATTAATGGTTAATTATTATTTTTTTAGTAGTAAAACAATTCAAACTCAGGAACTCTTTCTTTCTCCATCCTCCCTTTACCAACACATCAGCTTTATAATTTTCTTCGCCTTCCTCAAACATAAATTTTGCAAATGGAAATAAAATATTACCAATATATAGTTTTTTATATTGTTAAATAGTGTATATAAATAGATAAATTTAATCTTACTTTGGTATAGGAGCAATTCTAACTTTATGAATTAACTTTAGACAAAAAAAAGTCAACTCAGAGGATGAAGGTTGCTTATTAATATTTAAAAATTCTTTAAATTCAAAAGTTAACTCATAATATGTACTATTCCAATACTTTATCTAGTCATTGTGGGACTAAAAAAATTTCAAAAATAGCATACTAAAAACTAATTTAAAGTTGAAAAAATTGCAATGACTTATGCATTATGGAGAAAGAAATGCCATATTCTATCATAAGAAAAAAAAAATCATACGTTAGGCCTAGGAAGATTTTTTATTTCGTGATGGAAGGATTTTAAAATAAAAAATAAATAAATAAACCTAAGGTTTTAACTAAAAGTTTGCCGAAGGACTTAACGATGGCTGAGGATTGAAGTTGAATGGGCTATTAGAGTGAAGAAAAGACTCGTGGGTGAAACGGCAAAAGAGGTCATACTGAGAGGGGAATTCAAATTTAAAATAGCTGAGAAAGTGTTTGATGGATTCAGAATTAACATAAGGAAGCATCAAAGAAACAAGTGATTGATAAACATGAACACGACCCAACCCTCACCACACCATTTAGTAAACATAGCAGCATAGTAAAGTAGATCAGACTCACGGAGTCCTCACATTACATGAGTCATGACCATTTTGCACCTTCTCGGAAAGGGGCACTGTTGTTTTTTTATCTAGTCTTTTCTCTTCTTTGGTCCAAGTGATTCATCAAAAATAAGGGAATTAATCTCCCAAGTAAATGTAATAAAAAAAAATAAAGTATATCCATTCAAACTGAAGAAAATTTCTCACATACTCTAGTTTTTTTTGTCAAATTTAGGTATAAA